>NC_056745.1:1179722704-1179817704 GCF_019279795.1 Protopterus annectens
AGATGTTCAAGTGTATTCACTGTTGCAGTCATCACATTTGGGTTATCTGCTTGCAGTAGCCCTCAGTCAGCCTGATTAACAAAGTCTGCATCGGTTGCTGTCCCTTCTTTCATGATGTCAGGTTGTCAGGTGTATAAAACATGCAGCAGACGCCATTACATCAGTTTTTCTTGCCCTAGATGTCAGGTGCCCCCCCCCCCCCCAATGGGAAGCAATTGTACATACATATACATATATATATATATATATATATATATATATATATATATATATACATGCACAAGGTTATACCTCCAACAAAGAGTGGAGGTATAGTCAAAAGAAGTAAGGGGACTGGAGGGTAACCAGGACTGCAACAGAGAATACACTCGAACATCTACATTTATGGTAAGTGTACACAAAGTACAGTTTTGTACCTACCATAAATGTAGATGTTCGAAGATCCACATTGCTGCAGTCCTTACATATGGGTAGTCCGCTGTCCTCGGTCGGCCCGAATACCAAAGTATTAGGCTGACGTCGGTCAAGGCGCTTAAAACTGACATCAGGACGTCAGGGTACAAAAGCGCATGACCGACGTCACATCCTCAGTCTTTTCTTGCCCCAGATGTCAGAAGGCCCTAAAAGTAAAGGCCAAAGCCAAAAAACAGCAAAGAACAACCAACCACCCTTGCACTAACCATATTTACAATATTTACAACCCACACCACACAACCACCTCAAACTACAGAGGGGAAGGAGGGAGGGAAAATTGGACTGCAGCAATGTGGATCTTCGAACATCTACATTTATGGTAGGTACAAAACTGTACTATGTTCTTCATCTCACATTGCTGCAGTCCTTACATATGGGTAGAATCCCAAAGCAGAGGTAAGGGAGGATGGCAAAACTATAAAGCATTAGGAGCTGCCAAAATGCCCTGTAAAATTGCAGTGGCAAATCCAGCCCTAGATTTAGAGTAAAGTGGAAGGTGGTAATGCTTAGAGAAAGTATGCACTGAACTCCAAGTAGCTGCCTCCAAAATATCTTTAGTAGCCACCCCTTAAAAAGCTGTAGAAGTGGCAGTAGCCCTAGTGGAATGAGGCCTAATCCCAGCTGGAATCTCCTTACCATGATGGGAATAACAGAAAGCAATACAAAACCAATCCACTTAGAAATAGTTTGTTTTGAAACAGGTTTGCCCTGAGAACCCAAAGCAAATGAAACAAATAACTGCTGAGACTGCCTGAACCCTTTAGTTCTGCTCAAATAATATCGCAACTGTCTGTGTATATCCAAAGTGTGCAAAATCTTTTCCCTTTATTTTGGGGTTTGCATAAAAAGTAGGCAAATGAATAGTTTGGTTTAAAGCCACACTAGAAACCACTTTAGGCATAAAGGAAGGATTAGTACGCAAAGATACCCTATCCTTGTGGAAAATTAAGAAAGGCTCAACCGCCATAAGGGCCTGTAATTCAGAAACCCTTCTCGCAGAGGTAATGGCCAACAAAAAAGCAGTTTTCCATGATAAATATTTCAACTCGGCAGCAGCTGCAGGCTCAAAAGGTTGTAGAGTGAGTTTCTCCAACACAAAATTGAGATCCCAAGCAGGAGTAGGAGCTCTACGTGGGGGTCTTATATTCTTTGCCCCTCTAAGGAATTGCTTAAACAAAGGATGAGAAAATAATGGTGGGTCACAGTCATAGTGAGCAGAAATTGCTGCAGCATGAACCTTTACAGAGGAGAAGGACAAACCTTTGTCCAATAACTCAGTAAGATATTGAAGAGCAACACTTAAATTAGGTTTAGAAACATCAAAGCCCTTTGCTGTACTCCAAATTAAAAATCTCCTCCATTTATCTGCGTAAACTTTCCTTATACTAGGCCTTCTGGCCTCCAAAATAACATTCAAAACTTGTTGTGGAATTTGAGACCCTTCAGGGTTTAAAACAGAATATGCCAGGCTGTTAGATGCAGAGACTGAAGTTTGACATTGAGTAGGTGACTGTTCTCCTGAGACAGCAGGTGTGGAATCGAAGGCAAAGGCCATGGAGGCTCCCATACCAGATTTCTCAGTAATGGGTACCAGTGCTGTCGAGGCCAATCCGGAGCTATTAAAATCATGGTTGGCTTGTCCTGTCTGACCTTCAGGAGTACCTTTGGGAGGAGAGGCAGTGGTGGAAAGGCATACACGTGAAGATTGCTCCAATTGAATGAGAGAGCATCCACTTTCCAAGCTGTGGGATGAAACCTTTTTGTGCAAAACTTTGGCAACTGGTAATTTAGTGGAGAAGCGAACAGATCTATGTCTGGAGTTCCCCATAACACTGTCAATTTTTGAAATACATGAGGATCCAATTTCCACTCGTGGGGATCCATGATTTGTCTGCTCAACACATCTGCTAAGGAGTTCTGTGCTCCTGGCAGAAACTTTGCCTGAAGATGTAGCTGCAAACTGAGAGCAGTCTCCCACAAAATCATTGCTTGTCTGCATAGAGGGTAAGAATGAGTCCCCCCTTGCTTGTTGCTGTACCACATGACAGTTGTGTTGTCTGTTTGAATCAACACCTGCCCTGGAAGAAGTAAATCCTTGAAAGCTATCAATGCAAATTGGACTGCTAACATCTCCTTCAAGTTGATATGTAAATGTTGAAGTCTGGCAGGCCACGTGTCTTGTACCCATTTTCCCCAAGCTTTGTCTGAGGCATCTGTCGTAAGAATCTGACTCGCCTCTGGTCAGGTCACAGAGAGTCCCTTGTTTAGGTGACATTCCTGAGCCCACCACAAAAATTCCCTTTGAATGCAAGGTATTATCTGAATGACAGTGTCCATATCTTGGCAGTGTTGTGTCCATACATTTTTGAGATACCATTGTAGCTTCCTCATATGCAGTTTGGCATTGGGAAGTACCAGAATACAAGATGCCATGAACCCCAAGGCTTGAAGGACTGTCCTTGCAGTCAGCCTGGACTGACGAGACAATTGATGGAAATAAAGAGAAAGATTCTTTTGTTTGTCCGGGGTCTAAAAGGCCATCTGGGAAGCTGTATTCAGTCTCACACCCAGAAAGCATATGTCCTGAGAGAGTACTAGACTGGACTTTATTTCGTTCACAGAATACCCTAGGCATCTTAACACTGCCATCACATACTGTAAATGATGAAGAAGTACGTCCTTTCCTTGAGCCAGAATCAGGCAATCGTCCAAATAAGGATAGATTTGTATTCCTCTTAGCCTGAAGAAAGCTATCACTGGAGCCAGAACCTTTGTGAACACTCTGGGCGCAGTAGATAAGCCAAAGGGCAATGCAGAGAACTGATAATGAAAAGTCCCAGCCCGAAAACGCAGATACTTCCTGCAACTGGGTCTGATAGGAACATGAAGGTAAGCCTCCTTGAGATCCAGAGTCACCATCCAGTGATCTTTGCCCAGCAGAGGTAAAAGCTGTTGTAACGTCAACATTTTGAACTTGGGAATGTCCAGATATGTGTTGAGGATAGATAAATCCAAAATTGGTCTCCACGTGTTCCCTTTCTTCGGTACTAGAAACAGGCGAGAATAAAATCCCAGGCCCACTTCTGACAGAGGGACCGGTTGTATAGCTCCTATTTGAAGTAGTAGAGAAATCTGTTTGTGAGCCTCTAGTCTTTGCTGAGGAGGAACGTCTGGCATGCCTTTGAAAGGAGGCAAGGTATGGAAATAAAACTTGTAACCTTGGTGTATGATATCCAACACCCAATTGTCCTGGGTAATTAAAATCCAATTTTCCTTGAAGCGTGCCAACCTTCTTCCCAAAGGTGCTGCCAGGCAAGAAGGATCTGGCAGCTGAAACAGTAGGTCATTGGGCCTGTTTACGAAAGGATTGGCCCCTGCCCTCACTCGAAGATTGTGCAGGTGAACTCCATGTTCTCGGTCTGAAGGAACTCTGAGCTCTGCCCCTACCACGTCTAGATCTACCCCTAGACTGAGAATCAGAAGAAGGATACGTCCACCCCTTAGCAGGCCAATTTCTACTAAACTTCGGAGGCTGAACTTGCAAAAAATCTTTAACAGTCTGCATAGACTTAGCCTTGTCTTCCATTTTCTTCAAGACTGACTCCACAGGTGGACCAAACAACACTTCAGACTGCAAAGGAGCATCCAAAATCCTTGTCTTAACATGGTCAGATAAATTCTGATCCTTAAGCCAGGCGTGCCTGCGAAGAACTGAACCAGTGGCAGCCACCCTAGAAGAGGCCTGCAAAGCATCAAAACCACACTGTAAAGAATGCTTACCCACCTGTTCAGAGACATGCACCAAATCTTGTAATTCTTTACACTCAATGCCTTCTGCCAGAGCATCCACCTTAGATTTCAATTGAGAAAGAAGAAAATTCTGATATTTCAACATATGAAATTGGCAATTCAAAGCCCTCATTGCTAAGGTAGAAGATGTATAGACCTTCTTTCCCCATCTATCCAAAGCTCTGGCCTCTTTATCTAGAGGAACCGGATTCTTTACAACAGAGGCCCTGACACCCTTAGGTCCCTGGCTAATAGTTTCTGGGTCCGCCCTAGGACTCTTATAGAGATATTTATGAGCCTCAGGCACCCTGTAATACCTATCCGGTTTAACAGGCAGGGGCAGAGAATCAGGATTAAGTGAAGCCTCTGAAAATACATCTTGCACAACATCCAGAACAGGAGGTATAGCTAAGGGCCTATGTTGAGGCAAAACAAAAATTCCCTAAGCCTTTTCCGTGAATCAGAGAAGTCCTGACCTTCCCACTTAAAATGTTCCCTCATAGAATGAAGTGTCTCTGAAAAAGAAAAATCCTCTGGAGGAGAAGCAGAAGGAGTGGAATCTTCTGCATCAGAATCAGAATAAGGAGTGTACTCCTGCAAGTCTTCAGCTGAAGACTCTGAAACATCCGAAGCCTGTTCAAAACTTTCCAACTCTGGCTCCACCCTAGGCCTCTTATCAGGAGGGGGCATAGAACCTCTAATCAAGTAATCAAATCTTCTGCCATTTTAAGCATGTGCTTCTTAGGCACAGACCCTGCTGAACTAGGAGTGACACCAACAGAAGCTAAACCTGGCCTGCCTCTGGAAGAAGACTTGGAAACAGAAGGAGAGGGCCTAACCACCCTGGGAAGGGAGGGGAGTACAGAAACCTGAGAAGCCCCTTCAGCCTGGCCTGCCTCTTGAGAGGCCACATCCTGCAAAATCAAGGTCTCCCCCTGAGACTCCAGAGAAGCCTCCAACGGAACCACCGGTTCCATTGAAGCCTCTAAAGAACCGGCGACTCATCTTGCCTGGTTTTAACCGCTTTGTCTTTGCGCTTCTTCGTGGAAGCGGGCGTCGGAGTATCCGACGGCATGTTATAATTGCACCGCTTCCCGAAGACCAGCCTAGCACAATCTAACCTTCGCTTAATGGTGCGCTTATTAAACCTAGCACAAAAGCGACACCCGACTACGTCGTGCTCAGGCCCCAAACAAGGAATGCACAAAGAATGATAATCCCTATGCGGTATCTGTTTCCCACAAGAAATACAATTATTCACTTTTTCTGACATCCGGTAATACACTGAGGCAAGAAAAAACCAAAATATTCCCCAACGGGGTACTTAGCCAACTTGGATTCGGTCTGAAACTCCGAACTCGAAAAATTTCAGAACGCCGAACGGCACTCGCAATGCTGCTTCTGCATCGGATCATGCGGCAAAAAAGACTGGGGATGTGACGTCGGTCATGCGCTTTTGTACCCTGACGTCCTGATGTCAGTTTTAAGCGCCTTGACCGACGTCAGCCTAATACTTTGGTATTCGGGCCGACCGAGGACAGCGGACTACCCATATGTAAGGACTGCAGCAATGTGAGATGAAGAACATCTGTACTGTGTTCTTCTTGTTTCACTGTTGCAGTCATCACATTTGGGTAGATTCCCAAAGCTGAGGATGTCAGGAGGAATTTAGATAGCATTAGGACCGGCTATAAGGCCCTGCAAAACTGCAGTGGCAAAGCCAGCTCTGGATTTAGAGAAAATTGGCAGATGGTAATGCTTGGTGAAAGTATGTACAGAACTCCAGGTAGCAGCTTCTAGGATGTCCCTCGTAGGGACGCCTCTGAGAAAGGCTGTAGAGGTAGATGCAGCCCTGGTTGAGTGGGGTCTAATCCCCTGTGGGATAGGTTTTCCATGGTGCTTGTAGCAGAAATGAATGCAATGGCCTATCCATTTGGAAATGGTTTGCTTTGAAATAGCCTTCCCCTCTGCAGCAAATGCCACCAGCAGTTGGTCAGATTTCCTTTGAGGTTTAGTCCTGTCCAAGTAGAATCTAAGTTGTCTGTGCACATCTAAGGAGTGCAGTATCTGTTCCCGTTTGTTCTGTGGATTAGGAAAGAAGGTTGGCAAATGAATGGACTGATTGAGGGCCACACTGGACACCACCTTGGGCATGTAGGAGGGACTGGTCCTGAGAGACACCCTGTCCGCATGAAAGATGATGAAAGGCTCCACTACCATTAGAGCCTGTAATTCAGAAACCCTTCTTGCTGAAGTGACTGCTAAAAGGAAAGCTGTTTTCCAAGAAAGGAATTTTAAGTCTGCAGTAGCAGCTGGCTCGAAAGGAGGAAGAGTGAGTTTTTCCAATACAAAGTTAAGGTCCCAGGCTGGAGTTGGAGCTCTCCTGGTTGATCGTAAATGTTTGGCCCCTCTGAGGAACTGCTTGAGCAGTGGATGAGAAAAGTGGGGAAGTTCTGTGCTATAATGAGCTGAAATGGCTGAGGTGTGAATTTTGATGGAGGAGAAGGACGGGCCCTTGTGAAGCATCTCAGTTAAGTATTGTAAAATCGGAGGTAAATTGGGCACTGCTGTGCTCATCCCTTGAGACTGGTTCCAGGCACAGAATCTTTTCCAATTTTTAGCATAAGATTTTCTAGTACTAGGCCTCCTTGCCTCAAAAATGATATCCATCACTGGTTTACTGAGGGATGGTACAGGAGAGATTAGGTAATTAGCCAGCCTGCTAGGTTCAGTGTTTGAAGCAGAGGGTGCAGGATCTGGTTCTCCTGCTGAGAAAATAGGGTAGGAGTATGAGGCAGGTGCCATGGGGCCAACAGTGACGCACTGAGCAAGAGGGGGTATCAGTGTTGGCATGGCCAGTCTGATGCAATCAAAATCATCCTTGATTTGTCTTGTTTGATCTTTAGTAGTACTTTGGAGAGCAGAGGCAGAGGAGGAAAGGCATAAACTGATAGGTTTTTCCAGCTGAAGGACAGAGCATCCACTTTCCAAGCTTGTTTGTGGGGAGTCATTGTGCAAAATTTGTCCAATTGATAGTTCTGGGGGAGGCAAACAGGTTTATATCTGGCTCCCCCATCTGCTTGTCAACATGTTGAAAATCCCTGGTTCCACTTTCCACTCGTGTGGGTTCATGAAGTTTCTGATTAGTTCGTCTGCCAGTGTACTTAGTTTTCCTGGCAGGAACTGAGCTTGTAGATGTACTTGGTAGCTCAGGGCTATGTTCCACAATGCCATGGCTAGTCTGCAGAGGGGGGTAAGAATGTGTACCTCCCTGCTTGTTTATGTACCACATAACAGTGGTGTAGTCCATCTTTACCATTAATTGTCCTGGAAGAATGTGGTTCTTGAAGGCTGTCAGAGCATTCTATACAGCTAACATTTCTTTTTGACTGCTATGCAGGTGCATTTGATTTGGGTTCCATTTGCCCTGAATGCACTTCCCTGCCAGGTGAGCCCCCCCTTGCATAGTTAGATTCATCTGTTGTTAGGGTTTGGGAGCCAAGGGGTAGTGTGAATGGTAATCCCTTGTTTTGGTGGCAGGCCTCTGCCCACCAAAGAAACGCTAGGCGTAGGCAAGGTATGATAGGAATCATTGCTTCTAGATCCTGAGAATGTTGACACCACAGCTTTTTTAGATACCACTGTAGTTTCCTCATATGTAGTCTTGCATATGGAATTAGAAAAATGCAGGAGGCCATGAACCCCAAAGCTTGTAGTATTTGCCTTGTAGATAGCAGGGTTTTTGTGACCACTTGTTTGAAGTAAGTTGTCAAATGAATTTGTTTCTCTGGCGTGAGGAAAGTCATCTGGGAAGTTGTATTCAAGCTTGCTCCCAGGAATGTAATTTGTTGACAGGGTACCAGGTGTGATTTTTTTTCTCGTTTATGGTGTACCCCAGACAAGTTAGCACCCTTTGTACAAAGGCCAGATGATTCAAAAGTTTGTCCTGACTTTCTGCCTGAATTAAACAATCGTCCAGGTATGGGTATACTTGAATATTTCTTTGCCTGCAAAATGCAATGACTGGAGCTAGGCACTTTATGAATACCTTGGGTGCAGTAGATAAGCCAAAGAGCAGTGCAGAGAACTGACAGTACATGTAGCCTGCTTTGAAGCATATATCTTCTGTAAGATTCCCTGATTGGGATGTGCAGGTATACTTCTCTTAAGTCTACTGTTGCCAACCAGGCATCTTTGCCTAGCATAGGGAGCAACTGGTGAAGAGTCAGCATCTTGAATTTTGGAATCACCAAAAAAGTGTTTAGAGTAGAGAGGTCCAGGATAGGACACTATGAACTGTCTTTTCTGAGTACAAAACACGCCCCTTTTCCTCTTCTGGTACCAACTGAATAGCTCCCATATTTAAGAGAGAAAGTACTTGCTTTTGGGCCTTTGCCCACTGATTTGGGGGTAGATCTGGCCATCCGCTTGGTGTTGGTAATGTGTGGAAGTGAAATTTGTATCCCTGAGACACTATATTTAAAACCCATTTGTCCGGGGTAATGAGTTCCTAGTTCTTTGCTTGAAGAGCAATCTTTCCCCCCAAAGGGGCAGTTAGTTGAGAAGGGCCTGGAAGTTTTAAAAAGAAGTCATTGAGACAGTTTACCATAATAGGGGGGGGGGTTATTACTCCCAGATTTGGAAGTGGAAGCCCCCCACTGCTTAGTCCTGTGCATACCCTGGGACTGAAGCCTGGGAGCACTGCTAGATCTGTGTTTGGACTGAGAAAGTCTGGAAGAGGCAGGAAAGGACCAATTCTTGGAAGGCCAATGCCTACTAAACCCTTGGAGGTTGTACTAGTAAAAAATATTTAACAGTTTGCATAGATTTTGCTTTTTCCTCCATCTTTTTAAGAACAACTTCTGCCTTGTTGCCAAACAGGCGGTCATGGTTTAAGGGGGCATCCAGTAATTTTGCTTTAACATGATCTGGCAATGATTGCTCCTTAAGCCAAGCATGCCTTCTAAGTACAGACCCAGTTACAGCAGCCCTGTAAGATGCCTCTACAGAATCAAAACCACATTGCAAAATATGCTTTCCAACTTGTTCAGCTGAGTGCAGTAAATCCTGTAAATCCTTATTTTACCATCAGGAATCTACATACTTTTCTGTTTAAGCAATCCAATAATATGCTGCTGATACTTTAACATATGAAACTGGCAATTTAAGGTCCTAATGGCCAAAGTTGCAGAAGTGTTTACCTTCTTGCCCCATCTATCCAGCGCCCTGGCGTCTCTATCAGAGGGGGTGGATTTTTAGCAGTAGTAGCTTTAATACCCTTGGGTCACTGTGAAATTATCTCAGGATCCACAGTAGGATTTTAAAAAGGAACTTGTGAGAATCAGGGACCTTGTAATATCTGTCAGGTTTTCTGGGAGCAGGAGGTAAAGAGTCAGGGGCCAAGCTAGATTCTGAAAAAGCATCATCAACAATGTCTAGTACAGGAGGCATGGCTAAAGGCCTGTGCTGGGGCAGTAATAAGAAATCCCTAAGCCTCTTTTTAGAATCAGAGAAATCCTGACCTTCCCAATAAAAATGCTCCCTGAGAGTACGCAAGGTTTCACAAAAACAGAAATCCTCTGGGGGGGAAAGCAGAGGGAATAGAGTCCTCTGCATCAGAATCTTCATAGGTAGATAAGGGTAAATCCTGGTCATCAGAGGAAACAGAAATTTCAAAATCCTGGTCAGAAGTATCATAAGTAAACTCAGTCCTAGGTCTCTTATAGGGGGAAGGCTGGCTTCCCCTGATTAAAGTAATAACGTCTTCAGCCATTCTTATCATTTGTTTTTTAGGCATAGAGGCCTGACCATGCGGTCAGGACACCAGTTTCTAGGCATGGTGCGAGTTTTAGGCTATGAAGAAGAAGATGGCGTTAGTTTAATATGCAAGTCAGTAGGCCTGAATACACCCTCAGAAGCCGGTGCCTGCACAGCGGCTCCGGACCCATCCAAGGTAGAGACATCCGCAGGTTCCACAACTGAAGCATCTCGTGGCATACTGGACTCCGAATGGGTCTCAGTAGATGCCTGCGAATCTGAAGTAACGGGTATCAGGGGATGCGAAAGTGCCTCACTGAGTACTGGTGACTGGCTTAGGAGAAGCGTCATTGGCAGCTTTGGACTTAGGCAGCCTGTCTCTGTCTTTATCTTTGCGTTTTTTCAGAATGTCAATAGTCAGATGGTTTACCGAAGACATATCAGGATAATTGAACCGAGCACCAAAATATTTAGAAGTGAAAATATACCAACGACGGATAGTTCGTGGTTTAAATAAGGCACAAAACCGACAGCGAGGTACGTCGTGGTCAGGGCCTAGGCAAGGAATACTGTACGAATGAAAATCTTTATGAGGTATTTGCTTTCCACAAGTAATGCTATTATTTACTTTTACTGACATCAGTTTAGAGCAAGAAAAAGTTTCCCCAACAGGGTACTTAGCTTTTGGTTGAAGACTTCGGGATCACCAGGAAGGTGTTTAGAATGGACACGTCGAGGATGGGGTGCCAGGTGCCCTCTTTTCTGGGTACCGGAAAAAGTCTGGAGTAGAAGCCTTGGCCTATCTGCTCTGCAGGAACGTGTTCTACTTCTCCCAAGGAGAGTAGTGTATGGATTTGCTTTTGAGCCTCTGCCCACTGATTTGGTGGTAGATCCGTGAACCCTTTGGAGGTTGGAAGGGTGTAGAAGGAGAATTTGCACCCCTGAGACACAATGTTCAGAACCCATTGGTCCTTGGTAATGGTGGCCCAGGTGCTTGAGTGAAGGGAGAGTTTTCCTCCTAGGGGTATGTGATGGTCCAGAGGCGAGGTAGGGAGGGGGTGAGTCATTGTGAGTTTTTGCCATAAGGGGGTGGCTTAGAACTCCCTGGTTTTGAACATTCCCCACTAAAGAAACGCCCAAGGTACTCAGGCACAAAACTTGGTTGGGTTGCGTGGCTAGACTTATAAAGACCTTGGTGGACATTAACCTTGTAAAAAACTATGAAACTATGCACCAACAGTTTGCTACCAATAGATGGAGACATTCGCAATGTTTTCTACATAGATGTAACTTCTAATTTCAAGGAGAGAAGTAAATAAGTCACTTTCACTGCTGATTTCATGTCTGTTATACATGCCATTTCTGATAACTGGAACTATTTAAAAGATTTTCTGAAGTTTCATATGTCTTAGGTGAAAAGTCTATTTTACAAACAAAAGAGCTATGAGCCTGAAAAAAAATCTATTTAATGCGGAAAGCAAATATAATATGACAGGAAGGGAAGGCATGTATCCAAGTATATGGAATGCAACTACTATAAGTTTATTTTACATGGCTTTCTTTTTACTGTAGTATCAGAAAAAGAACACATAGCCTACAGTTATTTTTATCTTGTTTGGCATCTACTTCTCTGAAGTACAGGGACTCTGGCTAACAAAGTTCGCAGATGACTGCAAACTGGGAGCCATTATTGAATTCCCAAATTATGTGGATACTCTACAAATGGGCCTTACAGAAAGAGATGTTTGGTGCCAGAGCCATGGGCTCAAGCTCAATGCCAAGAAATGTATAGTTATCGCCTTTGGGAAAAAAACATGTATCCGTGAATTACCATATAGGTGGCAGTACACTAAACACCGAAAGTGTGACAAGAGACTTAGGGACACAGGTAGACAGTGGTCTCACCTTCGATAACCACATCGCCACAACAGTCAGGAAATCCTTCTATGTGGCACACCTCATCACTAAGGGCTTTTCATCCAGAAAAAAGGAGGTCATTGTCCCACTGTACTCATCCCTCATTAGACCCATTATAGAATACAAAGTCCCATTTGGTATGTACCTCTCAACACATCTGCAACAACTGGAAAGGCCGCAGAAATACCTCACTAAAAGAATCACAGGCCTAAAGCAGATGCCCTACGCTGACCGCCTTAAAAAACTCCAGCTATACTCTGTTGCATATCGTCTACTCAGAGGCGATCTCTGCTTAACATACAAGGCCATGCCAAACCCAGAGCTGTTGCATGCTACACTTAAAAGAAATCCCAATCCCTCAGAGCCACATGCTCCAGGGATCTAAACCTTGTCATCACAATAAACAAAACATGCTGGAGGGATAGGTTCCTGACCCAGAGACTCCCCAGACTCTGGAATAGATTGCCCATACATGTCAAGCAGAGTGCCTCTTTGGCCCTCTTCAAAAGGAACCTTGACGATTGGATGGGAGAAAGGAAATTCACCCCGGGGGGATCACGTCAGCCACCCTGCTAGACAGGGGTCCAGGGAAGTAAATAGTGTGGGAAGAAATAGCCAGGGAATTGTTATGTCTAGGCTTGTATAGGCCCTAGGGCTGATAGCCTAGTACCAACCTATGAACCTATCTGTATATTTGCATTATTGTTTGTGTAGCTAAATGTTCTAGTATGATTTTTTTTTGTGGTATGCTGACAGCAAATGCTTAAGTTAAGGATACAGTCAGCATACATACACAACAAGAAATCATAAAGATAATAATATTTTGTTTATGCATACTAGGAATTGTCCAAAATACAAATGATTTTTATGTTTTGTTCTTGATAAACTTGATTTGAGAGTTAAAGAAGCAATATGGAAACATAATTAGAGTTAGAAATATTAAAGTGGAAGCCTATGCTTGATTTGCAAATTTACCAGTGCTGAATAAAGATTGTATGTGTTTTGAAATCCAAATGTTTTAAGGATAAATCTGACTATATACATTTTTTACAAAGGGTCACTCCGGTTCTAAAATGTATTAATTATACTAGTGGCACACTAACACGTGATTTGAATGGGCTGTTTAAGTGCTGGTTTTGAATTTTCACTTCAGACTGATGAAGATTTTGCACGGATAACAAGAAAGTGATCACTGAAGGTATCTAACAATATTTTTCTTATAGCTGGCCTTATTAGTGTGTTTTTAATTGGTAATGACTTGTAGTCCACCTGGACATTCTTTTATTGTTTTAATAACATCATTTACCATTTGTCCAGTAGATGACAGTATGCAACTTTCTTAATTTTATGAAAACCCTGCATCATTTTTTGGAACGTGTTTTGCCTTTGGTACTGTGAGACCAAACACTTTCTCTGTGCAAATTTATTGAAGTATTATGGAAGCAATTCAATGTACTAGTAACTTTGGCTTTGTAGTGCTCTCTCTCTCTCTCCCTAGATATATATATATATATATATATATATATACACACACACACACATCAGATTCATTTTTGTTCTACTATGCTGTTTACAAACAGCAAGTATTAAAAGCCTTTATTGTACACTCCAATGCGTTGCACACATCATGGTTAGCAAACGCATATGCACTGGTGCATGGCACTGATTGTGTCTTACTAGAATTATACCCTTCCAAAATGTGAGAATGAAACAATATTTGTATAATACGTGAAGAACCCTTGGACTAACCAAAATGTTTTATAACTCTCATATTAAAATATTAATATGTGGCTATTAAGCACATTTTTCTGATGGCTGTTTGTGCCATTCAGACTTCACATGTGCAGCAACAGTTAGGCTATCTAGAAGTCACAGTCTGCTGTAAAACTATTTTTCTATATTTCATTTTGGGACAGTAATTAACTAAATCAATTCAGCCCACAACTCTCACCTTCCTTCCTTAAAATTAGGGACAATTTTAACCTCATTCATTTAGAAACTTACTAGAACAGCAGGTTTTGCATCAACATGCATTTTTTGAAGAACGATGAAACTTTAATATCAGACAATGTCACTATTGACTGACTGTAGTCCTTAGTGATTTATCACAAAAACAAAAATGTTATGAGGAACAGTGCAAAAATATGAGGTGTAATTTATTTATTTATTTATTTTACATTTGTTAACCGGGCTAGTCTAACTGGATATATTTCCATTTTCAGTAGAGGCCCGGGGAGAAAAGCTCCGGCAATTATAGAATTACAACATTAAAAATTAAAAATTAAAATTTAAAGAATTAAAAGTAGAAATTAACAGAAAAGATTTTAATAAAAATACAAGGACTTGTGCTTAGAGATAGAAAGTATGCTGTACAACCAGTATTAATAAGATAGAGAAAGAAGTTAGTTAATTAAGTGTAATTAATCTACTAGAGAGAGTTTGTTGGCATATAAATTTGGGAGTATGAGTTAGTCTATCTTACAAGGAATTAGTATGTAACAAATGCATTAGGAGTGTTAGTAATTTAAGCAAGAATAGTAGGAATTCGAAATTCAGGGAGCTATACTTAGTAAAGGGAAAAGGTTAGTCAGGCTTGCTACAGGGGCATAACCAGTGTGTTTGGAGGTGTTTTTTGAGGTTATGTTTAAACAGAGGCAAGGAAGAAAGTAGTGTTAGTTCATTGGGCAGTAGGTTCCAGTGTTTTCCCACTGTGTTACAAAAAAGAGAGTCTCCAGCCAGGTTATTAGACTTGCCTATGCAAGCAAGCAGTTTCTTAGAGGAGCGCAGGGAATTCAGATTTTTGTAAGGCTGGATGAGATTGGAAAGAATAGGAGTGCTGTTGGGTTGGTAGAAAATCTTGTGGGAAATGGTGAGTTGGGGTAGTATCAGTTGGTTTTGAAGTTCA
This sequence comes from Protopterus annectens, assembly GCF_019279795.1. Taxonomy (NCBI): domain Eukaryota; kingdom Metazoa; phylum Chordata; order Ceratodontiformes; family Protopteridae; genus Protopterus; species Protopterus annectens. Next base: position 1,179,737,547 of record NC_056745.1, read on the forward strand.
AGTCAGCCTAGTTGCCTTAGATTCAGACAGTGGTGAGTTCTAAAGGTGTTGCCAGTGGCAAATCTGGCAATGGAATTATAGGAATTTGCTAGCTTGGTAAGATTATTTTTCTTTAGGTTAATATATATGGGTGAAGCGTATAGAAGTGTAGAGATTAAGTGTGAGTGAGCAATTGTGGTTCTGGTTATAGGATGTTCTTCAAAATCAGGGAAAGCTAAGAGGTATGACTCAGCCCTTATGCTACACAGCTGCTATACTGCACAACACTGTTTTTAACAAAACAATCACTGTATAAACTATCCTTTGTCCAAAGTAAAGTGGATGAGACTGCAGGTCATTCAACAGTTGTAAGAGATGCAACTTAGCAACTGCGGCTTCCCACTTACTGCTGACAGTTTCTGACAGTGCACCAGTAGGAAGTCAAAGTTTTTGGGCTTTATTTTCTTCCGTTATTGTGCAACTATTAAGTAAGTACATGTTAGTGGCATTTAGATAAGCTTGTCACCCCTGTAACAAAAAACATTTACAGATTTGTCTGATTACAGCTTCAAATGGCTTGTTTCATCTGGATGGACGCAACCTCAACTGGAGGGTACTTGATTATTTATATAAGCTATAAACTGCACATTATACAACACTTAGGCCAAACAGGTAATGTGGACTCGTACACGGCAGTGTGATTTAAGTTCTTCTGACACATAGGCACTGCTGGCTTTTTCTGTATTCTGCAAACCATGCCTCACTTCAAGTCACTTACATACAAGTGAGAGTGAGATGCGTGTGTGTGTGTGTGTGTGTGTGTGTGTGTGTGTGTGTATACACACACACACACACACACACACACATGTTAACTTGAAAACAGTTCAGCAGGATAAACGCCACATTCAGTGAAAGATGGCAGTGCCTTTGTGAAGAAAATTGCTTACTTAGAGAGTTGGATGTCTTGTAAAACAAGGTTTTTCCTAAATGCAGACTAGGATACTGGATGTGGTTAGCCATTTCTTAAAGTGTACTGGTCACTTTCAGAAACATCTTTTCTTTACAGCTAATTTTATTTCCCATTATACTCCTCATGTAAAAGTTACAAATGATTTTTGCAAATCTTGTAGAGTGTTTGATTTTTTTTTTTATTTCACTGTTTACTCAGTTATTCTGTATGACCACACCCCAAATGATGTCATGGTAGGAACTGGACAATGCTTTACATACAACTGTAAAGCATTACAGGTAAACAAAATCAACTCATCTCTTTAGAGGAGCAGCTTGTTACTTACATTGTGGTTTTACTACTACATCACCACATTCATTTTCATTGTGAGATGTTCCACCTGCAAGAATTAGTTGACACCTTGTCTTTCAAGGGTATAAAAACAATACTGATGCATTTAGCATGGAAATATAATAGTCTACACATCAATTTAGGTAGTGAGGCACTTTGGGTTCATGATGCCATGGTAGGGTTGTTCAACTTTGATACAAACAAAAATCAGGGGTTGTCCTTACCAAAAAAATAAAATGCAACAACACACTTTTTCCATCCCAAACTGTAAAGTTTGTCACTGTACAAGCTAAGGAGGGTCTAACTCCAATGGTTTGTTACTTATACTTGTTTCAGAACATGGCCAATACACTTTAACCCAGAGGGGTAGGATGATGACTATATGGGAGAAGTTTTCCAAAGGTTAATGTGGCTAATACTTACTGTACCTTGTTTTAGTGAGAATGAAAGAAACAGCCTTATTATGTTCAAATCAAAATGATGACAAACAAAAGGGGAGAGAGATGCATGAAAATTGCTGGTACGTAAATCACTGTAATTTACAACAAATCTGCAAGGGCTTAAACCTAAAGTTGCTTTATGTGCTTTACAAATCTATAAAGTGTGTTCTGAACAGAAGAAGTAATTTACATGGTTCAGATATTTCAGTTGCCGATTCTCTGTCGCTCTTTCTAACAAAACTGGGACATGCCTGAAATTGGTCAATACTGATCACTGTCATACATCTCAACTGTACAGATTTTCGCCTCATATTTTTGGTCTGTTTTTCATAAAATTGTGGTTTTCTGGCAAATTACTGGCAAATCATTAAAGATTGAAGTTAGAAAATAATGACAGACATTTGAGTTTAAGACTTCATATCCTTCAGAAAATACATGTTAATGCAAAACCTGTTATTCTGTTAACTTTCTAAATTTGTAAGAACAATTTTTAAAAATTGTCCTTATTTTTGGCCCTTTGTCCCACTTTTATTTATGACTTTGTCCAGATTTCTTGCTCAAAGAGGTTGGGAGGTATGATCAGTGTACTACCCTGATATGCAAATATATAAATAGTTTGTCTTATATTCAACCCCACCCTACTAAAAAAAAAAAAAAAAAAAAAACTGTTCTTTGACCGCTGTACATACAAGTGGCATCTGTAAATATCTGAAACTATGACATGTTATTTCCTAGGGGTATAACTGAAAACCTGCTCATCATGCCATCTCTGATGCCAAATCTGTCAAAAGAATTTATTCCTGCTAAGTACCAAATATGCACATCCCTGACCTCGAGCCACAGCATGTCAAGTGCAGCATACTATTATACAGAAAACATAAGCAACATTTACAGAAATACAGCATGTACCTTGCATGTCAGTGACCTTGTGCACGGTTTCTTTGTCTCTGGCTCCAGTACACCACAGTGCTTATTTGGATCAAACTCCCGCTCTAAGGAAAGACAAACACGTAAAAATAAGTTCAAAAACAACACAATTTCATATTAAGCTCATGTAACACAAACTATAAATCAACATTTTTTTGCATTTTATCACAATTACAATAAAACATATTCTTTGAAAAAATACTCAAATTAGGTCACTGAAAAATAAAACAATTTAATTTGAACATACAAGAGATGCAAATATTTACTCAAACTGTAGGGTTATCTCTCCCTACCACATAGGCCAAGTAAATGTCACCCACATACTGAGGTGGTAAAAAATATTTGACCTCTCTAGGCATCTCATTCACTTGAAACACAATATAGCCATACTTAAACTTACACACTCCATTAAAGATAGCCATTATTGCTGTAAGGGACCTCAAAAGCCTGTTGCCACTCATAGTAAAGTGTTAGCTACTGGTGAATTAATTCATAGCCAGGGATATAGGCTATGCAAGCACTTGGCTGAACAAGAATACGGCAACCATAAGCTCTTTTTTGTATTGCTAGGGTGCATGATATCTCTAGGCTTTAAGAACTCTCCACTACCCTAAACATGACAATGGCCTTGGGGTGGCCTATGTGGGTGCTAATGACCTTGGGGACACTCCTCTAAGGGACAGGCAGTGACACATGGGTGAGCTCTCAACCTATGTTTGAGGCATGTAAGATCCTAGCTTTAAGCAGTATTGTACCTCCTCTGAGAATGATGCCAGAGTTCAAAGACAAGACAAGACATGCAGCTCAACAATGGGCTGGTTAGTCTTGGAGATCCAGCATGTGACAGCACCGGAAGTGATGAGTGCCACTTCGACCTGTACAGCTGAGGATGGTCTGTAATCCCCACGGTTGTTGACATTGGCTAAAACAATTATTTTCCTCCCATACTGGCTTTCTATAGGCAAAGTCTGGGTTCTGGACATCCAAAATAAAAAATTCCAACATTAAGGCAACACTAGTTCAAGCTGAAAGTCGGAACAATAAAATGCTGGAGATTGAGGCCTTCCTGCTGTCAAACACATTCATACTTACATAACTACTAAAAACATGGTTCCAATATACTGACAACACACTAGCTATATCAGGGTTTAGTGGCTATATTGTGGTCAGGTAGTCTGGGACCCTTGGAGGTATATACCAGTACTTAACTGTAATCCCATCACCTTCTGCCACATCTCATATGATTCTAACCTGGAACTTCCCGAGTCCTACTGGCTCTCAATACAACAAGTATTACATAACTGTTAAATAAATGCTTCCCCCCAATGAGTACAAAGTATACCAATAACCATTAAATCTAACATAATACTCATGGGATAGTTTAATTACCCATTCACCAACTGGCAAACATACAACACGACTAATAATAAATGTATCCAAGAAGATAAAAGCGTATCGGGCTTCATCTAGGAATAAAACAGAAAAATATCCAGAAACGCTTGAAGACGAATGCTTAGGAATCACCAAAAACTAAGCTGACCAATACGATCAAAATACACTTTTATTCGAATTGATTTAGCTCTTTCATCAACCAAAATGTTGACTTCATCAGAATACTAAATAGATATAATAACTAAACACAGCAAAAAGGAAAAAGCAATCCTTGAAGGCGAATTGCCGAGGTACCAGATCGTGAACAATAAAGAAGGACTTACTGGTGAAGTACTGGCTGTTTGGTGCTACTAAATAGATATCACTGATACATTTTATACCATTTAGATTTGGCGCCAAAACATCAAAACCAAACAGCAAGCAGCAAATGCATGTTTTAAAATTTAAAGTAATACTGTATATCATTACAGTTCATATTACTAAATACTTAACCATAAAATTAATGATAAACACTTCAACCTTTCAATACATCTGTTATATATAAAAACTTATTAAAAACATTTTTATATAAAATTTTTTTTTATGTATGTATATATATATATATATATATATATATATATATATATATATACACATACATATATATATATATATATATATATATATATATACACATACATATATATATATATATATATATATATATATATGAGAAACATGTATGGAGAAGGGGCTTTATAGTTTAGCTAATAAAACTGGCTTAATAGGTACACTATCATTTAAACCTGGGTAACTAGTAACATCTAAGAGCAATTGCCACTTCACTTCCTTTTCACCTAACAATGCCTTGATGTTCCAACCCCTAGGATTAATGAATACCTGGTCTAATATAGCAAACTTTAAGTAGTGATGGTCACCTTTATTTTCAATATGTCTATATAGAGCATTATTGGAATATTCTCTCCTTATACAGTATAAGTGGTCATATACTCTGTTTTTAAACATTCTATCGGTTTTTCCTACATAAAACTCAGGGCACACCATACATTTTGCTAAATATACGATATGCTTAGTGTTGCAGTTACCATTTTTAAAACTAATTTTCGTTCTGTTGACATTTTCCAAAATAATACTATCTACATCCAATATATAACTACAATAATTACAACCTCCACACTTTCGTGTGTGTCCCTTCGTATTAGTTCTTAAATGTGTATTACATACCTCCAAGTTGTTCTTAATATTTCTGTCCATCTTATAAACACATTTCAGTATATTGTCAATTATTTGAGATATATCATCATCAGCCTTGAGTATATTCCAATTATCATACATCAGTTTCTTCACCCTGTCTGCAAGAGGGCCATATTTTACTATACAAGCTATATTGTATTGGGGTATACTATTCACATTTGTATTGGTGTCAAATTGAGGTATTCCTACCCCCAATAAAGGTTTATATTTGTTGCCCCACTCTCTAACATAATGAGCTACATATCTTCTATTAAACCTTTTGGATAACCTCTTTCCAAAAATAAAGAACTCATATATTCTATTAAGCATATCATATATTTAGCAAAATGCATGGTGTGCCCTGAGTTTTATGTAGGAAAAACCAATAGAATGTTAACAGAATATATGACCACGTATACTGTATAAGGAGAAAAGATTCCAATAATGCCCTATATAGACATATTGAGAATAAAGGTGACCATCACTACTTTAAGTTTGCTATATTAGACCAGGTATACATTAATCCTAGGGGTGGGAACATCAAGGCATTGTTAGGTGAAAAAGAAGTGAAGTGGCAATTGCTCTTAGATGTTACTAGTTACCCAGGTTTGAATGATAGCATACCTATTAAACCAGTTTTACTAGCTAAACTCTAAAGCCCCTTGTTCTTACATGTGTCATATATATATATATATATATATATATATATATATATATATATATATATATATATATATATATATATACATATATATATATATATATATATATATACACATAAAAATGTTTTTTTATATAAAAATGTTTTAAATAAGTTTTTATATTAAACAGATATATTGAAAGATTGAAGTGTTTATTATTAATTTTATGGTAAAGTATTTGGTAATATGAACTGTAATGATATATAGTATTACTATAAATTTTAAAACATGCATTTGCTGTTTGCTGATTGGTTTTGAAATTTTTAGCGCCAAATCTAAATGGTATAAAATGTATCAGTGACATCTATTTAGTATTCTGATGAAGTCAACATTTTGGTTGATGAAAGCGCTAAATCAATTTTTCAAATAAAAGTGTATTTGATCGTATTGGTCAGCTTCATTTTTGGTGATTCCTAAGCGTTCGTCTTGAAGCGTTTCTGGACATTTTTCTGTTTTATTCTTAATAATAAATTTACATAGAAATACTTTACTTTTGTAAATGCTAATTCCTGATACCAAATATTACTTCTCCTTGTTGGAGGTGTAAATCTTCCGCACACTGTCTACCAATAAATCTCATGCTTCCGTGCCTGTGCCCTCCAAACATGTCTGTCACTTTGGCAAAGTCTGTGCATCATGCTCTTGTCTTCTCCCTTAGAACCTTTGCCACTGACCCCACAAACCCACCTATATTTAGGGACCTAAAATCAACTACATATTTATTGACACAATGAGAAAATACAAACGGGGATATAACCCAAATGACCCCAATCCCAAAACTGCTTTAGATGCCTCTGAATTCTATGCTCATACTGAAGCATCTGTTCTTGTTCGTTTCAAGTCCAGTGGTAAGTGGGTAAGCAAAATTAAAACCATATGGTGGAATTCTTGCATCAATAAACTTTATAACAAGACAAAAAAATACTAGCTATATTTATTAAAGGCCTTGCTAACTGAAGCATACAAATTATTTAAGCATGGTTATCAAGGATATAAGCACACCATTAAAAAGTGTAAGACTAGCTTTGGGCTTAAGGTTACTACTGCCACCAAAGAAAATCACAAGGCCTTCTATAATGGTGTTAGGAAACCCAGATGTAACACCCTGTGTTGTTCTGAGCTGATATAAAATGGCACTACTTACTCTGGTTATGAATCTGAAGACACTGCAAGCATCAATACTGATTAATTTAGCACCAAATTCTATTGTCTAATCACTCAATGTCACCCCAACTATCTTTCACCCCATATCAGCCTAAAACAGGTTGTATCTGCACTGTCTCAAACTAAAAACTCCATGGGTTAGGATAACATCCCCAGCTACCTCCTGATAAGTGCAAAATATACCCCTAACTCACCTCCTTCTAAACCACAACCTAAGCCTATCTACTGTTTATATCCTAGAGGCATGGAGAACACTGCCATACGGGTGCAACTGTATAAGTGCTTCCCACCACCGACCTTGTTAATCACAGATCCTTAAGTCATAGGATCATAGGAAGTTCTAGGCTGTTTGCCCTGAGGCCTTTATAAGGCTAGCCAAGAGTTTATCCCATGTTTAGACAAGTCAACACCCAAAGCCCCTGTCCAGCAGGGCACAGATGGAATCCCAGGGGTGTATTTTCTGTTTCTCGTCCAATTATCCAGGTTGCACTGAAAAGGGGATAATGAGGTTCTCTGCTTGACATGGAGAGGGAGTCTATTCCACAGATGGGGATCCATGGACAGAGAGCTAAAATGGCTGATGGCTGATGAGAAGATAGAGGACTAAGACAGGCCATACAATAGTAACTCGCACAAGTACTGTAAAAAAAACAGAGAACACTATCCCTGAATGGGCGCTGGCTGTTTTAATGGCACAAACTAGAAAATGTTTTCTATTTGCTTACATATGACTTTTTAGTAGCAGGCTTTGTTGCTTCTATTAGTATCTGCTGCATAACTTCAGAAAATAGATACCTAAAAATGTATTAAAACCCTATCATCCAAGTAGTCAATTGTAGCTGTTTAGGGTCAGGATGCACCAAGCACTCTGTTCTTCTGTGAGCAAATCCAGTCTCTGAGGAAATTTGTGGTAAATGTCCCTGGTCAATTCCAAAAGAAGAGTGAGCCACTGTTGCATGGGGTCAGGGGAGATTCAACATAATGATCTTTGGGGAGTCTTTCTGAATCTTCAGAAGTACCCTATACATCTGTGGAAAAGTATGAAGGAACACTCTCATCAAATGAAAAGAAAAGGCATTTGTCTTATTGGCCTTCTGGCATGGATTCCTGGAACAGAGTTTTGCCAGTTGTTTGTTCAGAAAGGAGACAAAAATGTCTACCTGATGAATTTCCCACAGCTGGTTTAAATCCGGGACGATCCCGATTAAGTTTCCATTTATGGCGGTCTGGTTTGGTTCTATTCAGATTATCTGCCACATAATCTTGCTTTGACAGAATGTAAGATGCCTGTAGAGTGATATAGTGCTGTAAAGCAATAGCCCATGCTAATATGGCTAGACTGCATAAGGAACAGGATATGGTTCCCCCCTTGTCTGTTTATGCACCTCTTCACTGTGGTATTGTCTGTAACTACAAAAAGAGGTCCTGGGACCACAGATGATTCAGATAGTTGTGAGCCTTTATAACAGCTAGCATCTCTTTTATGTTTGTATGCTTTGGTCTTTCTTTTTTTAACACAGAGACCTTGCACTTTTATTCCTCTTGACACAGCTGCCTAAGCATAGTTCGAGACATCTGTTCTGACTGACTGCTTTGGAGCAGGAATGGAGAATGGGAGACCTGGATTCATAGAAATCTGATGTCTCCAACAAGTGACTGCCCTTATTACAAATCCCAGAATTGGAATTTGAAAAGACAATGGGTGTTGATACTAGGACCAAAGACACTTCAGATATCACTGTATCTTTCTCATCTGAAGTCTTACAACAGGTATCATTAGAACGAGTGATGCCATGAGACCCAGAATTCTGAGGTATTCCCTCACTGAGACAAACACCTAGTTTTTCAAGAAAAGCTCTTTGTACTGAGGTGTCTAGCAAGCACTCCAGAAACACAATCCTGTGTGATAGAGTCAAAAAAGACTTTTAAATGCTCTCTTGGAATACCAACCTGTTTATGAGATCTCTTACCCAGATCAGAGATTCCTCGCATTTTGAAAAAGACTCTGCAAAGATAAACAAGTAAACTAAATATGCAAAAATGTGGATACCATGTAGCCTGAAATGGGCTATGACAGGAACTAGACACTTTATGAACACTTTTGGAACAGTGAATAGCCCACATGGTAAGGCATAGAAGTGAAAATGTGATCCAGACACACAAAACCTTAAGAAACTGAAATCTGGATGAATAGGAATGTGATGATATGCATCTTCTAAATCAAAGGTTACTAAAACAACTCAAATGAGGAATAATGGGCAACAGGTTGTGAAGTGAGGGGTTATGAACTTGGGCACTATCACAAGCTGATTCAGGATAGAAAGATCCAGAACTGGTCTACAGAAATTCACTTACTTTGGGGCTAACACCATTCTAAAATAAAACCCCTTCTCCAAGTGGGAAGAAGGAAAAGCTTCTATTACACCCTGAGACAGCATATGATGTAGGACAGCAGGGAAGAGAAGGGGTTGGTCTGGCAAATAAGGAGGAATCCTCTTGGAAAGGCAGAATTCTCTCTCACTGCCATTTGTATCCTAGAAGGATCACATTCAGGATTCATTTGTTTTAAACAATCCGCTGCCAGAGTGAGAAGTGGACATTCAGACTTTCTGGTAGGGGTAAAGGACTGCCAGTGTAAAGGGGAAACAAGGTCTCTTATACAGTCATTCTGCCTTGACTGTCCTTTGTTCTGTGGATTACTGCTTTCTTTCTGGAACTTCCCTGTCACTGCTTTTAAGATGTATGCTTACCATGATGCATTATGTTGGGACTGGTTATTTTGTTTCTATCCAAAATTGGATGAGGGAGTAAAAAATTCCTTGGAGAAATTGGAGGAGAGCTAAAAAATCTGAGGTGCTCTGAGTCAGCTTACCTCTGTCATCACACGTTTTAATAACCTCTGCAGCACAGAGTCAAATACTAAATCTCTATCCAAAGGAGAATTCAAAATTTCATTTACATTGTCTGGGGGCTTTGGACAGTGCCAGGCAACCTTTCTCAAAACAAGCAGCATGTACAGAGTCATAACCAAGTTCCAAACAATGAGCAGTGACCTGAGAAACAGATGTAACTAGACTACCCAGAACAGATTTTTCCTCGCAAGAGGAAACTGCAGCCAAAAATTTCTTCACACTTTCACAATTAGTAAGTATAAACTAATGTGCGAACCTGACAATTCAGAATTCTAAAAATCAAAGGTGCAAAAGCATACACTTTTCTCCCCAAATTTATCACTAACTTTACCATCCTAGACAGAAGAATGATTACAATTTACAAAATGTTTGTCAGCAACTGGATTAACTAAAGCTATAGCTGCTGGATCAGGTCAGGGATTAGTGTATAAAAAGTTGAATGACTGAAGAATTTAGTGCATTCATTCAGCTTTCTTAGGGGCATCAGGGTGGCTGCCGCAGAAACCACAGGCTGTGAGAAACACATCCTCTAATGCTCTCAGCACTGGGGGAAGGGTGAAGGTTCTGAAAATACCAGTTGTAGCAAATGAAAGCATTTTCTAAGGGACTAAGAATCCTCAACATTCTCCCAAAGAAAACACTGCTTCATCCTGAAAATAGTCTCAGAGAAAGTGAATCCTTTACAGGAAGATTAAGATATCGTACTCTCCTCAGAATCTAAATCAGAAACCTGATGAGAAAAAAAAAGCATCCGTCCCCCCACATTTCCCTACAAATTCTAATAATTGAATCTCTTCAGGGAAAGATGAAACACTTTTTCTTTTACCAGAAACCATGTTACAAGAAGTGTCAATAGCCTGCACAAGACCCTGAACCAAGCTCAATAAATTTAACTTGTCCAGGGAAACGGACACAAGGGAAGTTAAATGTTTAATTTTCTTTTCTCTTTTTGACAGGAAATATAGGGTAAGCAGACTTAGAATTGCCAGCAACGCCTTCTCAAGGGGTGTGCACAACATTCTGGCCAAGCAGGGGCACTAACTCCTTGCCCCTTCTCCTATGACTCACAAGACTGTCTCTCCTTTCCCCAGTAAGGCAGACCCAAACAGCCTCAGAGGATGTGGCTAACTCCCCCAGGCCATGATGGCTGTAAGAACAACAAAAGAGGGAATCAACTAAAAAGATGAGAGGTCTGAGGAACAAGCTTTGGTCAAAGCAGCATCCATCACTTGCCTGTGTGGCAAATTTCTACCTTGCAGAAAAAGATTCATCCAAGGGACTAGTAGACTGTTCCGTGGTCAAGCCAAAAAAAAAAGTGCTCATTTCCCACAGAAGCTTAAGAGTAACAGTCAGTAAAACAAGAAAGTAGCAAAAAATTAACCCCCACCCACCCAAACAAAAAACACAGTAAACAGCACTTTAAACACTTTTCCAGCCCCCAAAAATAAAATAAACAGTTTCTCCAAAGAAACAGTAGATTAAACTACAAAAGTAAAATAAGTGTTCCCATTTAAAATTACATAAAAGTCATGACCAGTCAAGGAAATACTTTTTCCTGACTTAAAAGTACTTGTTTTTCACAAAAACGTAGTTTAAACAACTTTAATGGCAATGTGGAAGATTCGTCCCCAAAGGGGAGCAATGGAACAGCATAACCACTGATCCTCGAAAGCTGAAGAGTGCTCTTCCCAGTGGAAGTAAGGCTGTGAACAGCTTTATAAACAAACCAATATTTTTAGTCAGTGCAAGTAGACTAATGGTTTAAGCGAGTGGAAGGTGCCTTGAAACTTTGAAAGCCGTCCGGCTGTTATATCCTATGCAGGAAATAGCCCATAAAGCTTTGGTTGCCGCAGCAGTGATTAATATGAAGAACATGTTTAATTCTATCATTATTATCAAGCTGAGAGCATTCTCAGACAAGTTTAACAGGTAGTGAGACAAGTGCAGCCATATCACCTCTCTCCCCAAAGAGAGGTGTGTTTCAACATTACACAGGGTTTTTGACATTTAAATTACTTTATGGCCACAGGGTGAGGGGGTAATAATTTGCAATGAGTGGGAAGGTGAATGTGATTCCCACATTTGAAGCATATCCTAAATTCCAGGACCAAGTTTAGGGGGCTCATGAGGCTGGCAAATATAAAGTTGGACAACAGGTGACTGGTACTTAATCCTGTTTGGAATAATTTACAAGTAGCAAGCGTCAGTAGAAAGATAAGTGATACTAACTATATAGCAGAGCAATCAGTCAGGAGCTAGAGACACAACCTAAGACACTAACATGGCTAAGCCTTACCCAGGAGAGGGAAACACTGGTGCTCAGTACCAGCAGTGAGTTACTTAAATATCAGAGGGAGCGTTGTAGTAGAACGTCTCAGTGAGGGTTGTTCCAACACCTCAGTGGATGAAGTACTTGCTGTGAAAGCAAATAGCCTCTCCCAGGTTCAGAAAATCTGAGCAGCATTATCAGAGTGAGGGGAGCACACTCATAGCTAAGATAGAGGGTACCTAACTGGCACAAGCCCCACGTGGACACAGTGGTGCAATGGTCTATCACACAGACTCCTTAAGGAGTGCCTGAACAAGTCAAGCAAGCCATGTGGGAGGCACTGCATATTCAATCTGTGGAAAATAAGAATCCAACAGTTCCTGGGCCTCTCCAGGAGACCTAGTGCCACAAAAAGATGAGAACATCAGGTTCTGTGTATACTACAGGAAAATAAATAGGCACGCAGTCTCAAATGCTCATCTCACGCTCAAAGCAGATGAATCATTAGAGCAGATGGACAAAATTAAATATCTGAAAACTACTAACTTGACTAAGGGTTACTGGCAGGTACATCTGATATCCACAGCAAGGACCATGTCAGCTTTTGTTACTCTTTTTGGGAGGTATAGATTAACTAAAATGCCATTTGGGATGAAAAATGTCCTACTAACCTTCCAAAGGTTGTGAAATCACATCCTAGTAGTTACTAGCGAATTTGCTCTTGCTTATATAAGCTCTTTAAAGTCAGTCTTGACAGGAGTACAAACCAGACTAAAAGGGCAAGGTTAAGTATCAAAAACATGTTAAATGGAAGTGGCAGAAGTGTCCCATCTTCGTCATCAGGCAAATGGTCACAAGATCAAGCCACAGATTGCCAAGGCAGGAAGCTATCTAGGCATTGCCTACCTCTGTAACTGAAAAGCAGGTAAGGGTTTTCACTGGGACAACTAGACTTTCTAGTAGGTTTATCTATCACTACAGCACAACAGCCACCCCTCTTACAGACCTTACCTGAAAAACAAAGGCCAGATATGGTTATATGGGAACTGGTTTCTACTCCAGCATTCCAAAACCTCAAGCAGTGATCCAATGCACTTGCCAGTCCTGATCACAGTCAGGAATTCATATTACATACACATTATTCAAATTATGGTCTGGGAGTTGTACTTAGGCAGGTCTCATCTCAGGAAGAAGAGTATCCAGCAATTAATATCTGCCAAAGAATCATATACAACAGTGGGAAAGAAATATCTGGGTTCTCTAAAAAGATTCAAGTTCTACCTATATGGTAAAATATTAACAGCTATCAAACTGCAATCCTTTAACGTTTACACAGTGCAAGTGGCGGAACAGTAACCTGCTCAGAAGAAACCTGAGATTACAGGCCTGCAATGTGACAATCCAGAACAAAGTGCCAGTAATGCAAATGAAGATGTCCTTTCAAAGGCAAGGAACCTCAGTAGTATAACTAAAAGTATGCGTCTTTAAAACTCAAGCTTTGCTTTTGGGGTTGTCACAAGAAAACTCCCATGATGTCTAGAAAGGAGGGAGAAATGTGAAAAATTTATATAGAGCTAAGGTGCATGCAACTGTTTTTCAGTAGAGATGTATGTAGTACAGATGTTCAAAATAAAACTGTTCAGACAAACAGACATACACACACATACATTATCAAGACAGCAATATTACCATACAATAGTTAGAAGATTCCAAATTAAAATAGTTTACGCCAAGACTCAAAATGCTGACCTAGCATAAAGCAGAATAGTCGGAAAAGTTAGACCAAATGTAGAAGGTGGAAGCTTCTTAGAACAGAGTGCTAGCTGTAGATCTGACAATGCTGATCTATTTCAGGTCACCCTAAAGATTATCAGTTAAGTAATCTGGCCCGTTCTAGTAAGAACTATGCTTTAGTCAATCACACTCTCGTTCAACTGTTAATGGACTCAGAACAAGACTGGGAATACTGAGCGAACTTTGAAAAAAAAAATCTATAAATTGACAATAACAAAACGTAAGACACCCTAAGTCCCAGGGTCACAGGGATCTCATGTTTGGTATTTTTCTGCCCTGTTTCTCAACTACTGGGGATATTAACAGTTAGCAATGGTTAGCTCTAGCCATCTTTTAATTAGAAGACAGGACGGTTTGCTAGATGATATTTCATACTCTTCTGAAGATAATACTAAGTTCACACATTTTTATCTGAATGTTCTTGTACAATGGTGCTTCTTTTCTGTACATTTTATTTTACTGTTCAGCTACAAATGCTTGTGGCTGGTTGATGGCTGAAGTACATACAGCGACTGCAGAATTGGCAAAATATAAATTGGTACTGACTGTGGCAACGTTACAGAACTGGTGAAATATAACTCTGTATTGGTTCTTTGAAGTGATGCTGTTTTTGCTACAACTAGACTGACTAAAATGTTACGTTGGCTTACTTTGAGAGTATTCAGTAATTGTGACCCTGGAGTACCAGTAGGTTTGTCTGACAGCTGTGTGGTATCACCTACTTATGTAGGGAGGGATGGTTGCAATGACAACTACAATCAGCTCCTCTTGGAAGTTTTTGCATATGCACAAATATGAAACTATATGCCCAGATTTAGTTACTGTTGGTAAGATAATACAGCAGGGCACTAAGGTGAGAGTGAAAAGGGTGGAATACTGAGAGGTCAGTGTGAAGTGTACCAGGATATGACAGTACTGGTCATAGCCCAAGGTAAGCAATGTACTCCAGCTATATGCCCTTAAAATCTGTCCTTGACAGAGACCATAAACAGACTGGCAACAGCACACAGTATAAGACGAAAAAATTCCTTTTTGCCTGGCACCCATAAATTAAAAGAAAATATGTTAAATTTCAGAATAAAACAAACAGTTACTGATGAGAATCATAAAAGTACATGTGATCTTACTTTGCCATTTGATTTTTTTTACTGAGCAGTACCAAAGCCTGGGATTCAGCAGCCTGGAATGTGCGAAGTATAAAGCTGATTTTGAGGTCACACTTATCTGGGTGCAAAACTCCAATGTGTGTCACAAATGATGTCGCTGCTAACACCCCTCTGACATCAGCTAAGGATAGCAGTTACACTGTCCTAAGCAAAGAATGCTTGGAACATGGGGCACCAGCTAAAAGACTAACAACTTTCCACAAATAAAAGATGTCAGAAACCCTAGAGTCAGAAAAGGAAGCAGATAAAAATGCAAATGTATCTTCAACTCCTTTATTTTATGATTCGTCATGAATTAACTAAAAAGCTAATGCACGATATTATGAAGCTGAATTGTTATGGAAACTGGTGTGAGCAGCTACTACGCATTCTTCTAATGCACCCGTAAGTCTGGCTCCATCCGATTAAACAAAACTGAAAACTACCGCTTTAAATGTATACTGAGCAAATCCCTGTACTGCTGTTAATTAATTTAGGGAAAAGGACAAAAATGCTTTACACTGTAACCAGACCTCTTTATGCATAATAATATTATTAAAAGTCTGACTAACAAATTTAACAAAGTCTGTCCAGAACATTACTCTGCAATGAGAAAATGTTGTATACTGTACTGTCTGCTACTTATTTTTTACTATTTGAGTTTACTGACTTTTATATTTTTTCAAAGTCAGATGTTTCCTTTTACAGCATGTAATACCATACACATTATCATAAGAAATGTTACCAGAAGTCTGTCTACATTTTCTCTATTTTTAGATATTTCACGGAGTAAAAAATAATTGATTTTATACTTTGCTAAAGTGTCATTTTCTTCAAGAAGTGCTGAAAACAGATGATCTATACATCAATTACATGCTATTACTTGATTATATATGTAAGCTGCAATCCTGCACTAAGTGCATTCTGTATCAATTGTAACTTGTACTACCCTATTAAATGCATTCTGCAGTAAGTATATACTTTGCTGCTTAGGTTGTCCCGTTTTTCTTTGCCAAATAGTCTGGACTGTAGCTGGAAATGTTCTGTACTTAGTCATCCTTAGGTCAAATAAAGGCTAAAAAAAGTGGTCAGGACAGTAGGAGATTAAGTGAAGGTACAGAATAAGTGACTCCTAATAAGGTTTGAGTTACCAGTAAGAAAGGTTTGAATGGGTGAAAATGCTACCAATTTCTAGTTTGGAATGGCTAATGATGCTGATAAGTGTAAACAATGGGAACCTGCTACAAGTGTGGAAAATAAAGAAAGGCGTTTCACAGTGAAAGTTTGCACAACTGGAAGGCACTCCCTTTTTCCAATAACTGCATATAAGCTGAATATACAGTGACAGAGGATGACTTTATGTAATTTGAGACTATGCAACTCAGGTGACAAATACGTGAACAACACTATTTGTATTACAGATGTAAAAATGATTCTCTAACAGACATCTTATACAGCAAATGCATTTACAGGCTGATGGGCTTAATGTCTCCAACAGGTAACTGGATTCTGCCTTGAGATACTGCACTACAAATTAAGAGTCCAGGAGTCTCTGAGTACACAGACTTTCAAAAGATACTGTAAAACATGCTGTTTACATACACACAGACACACACACACAGACACACACACCACCCATATTGATCTTACCACTGGCCACCATCTTTACTCAAAAACTGATCTGGCAGTCTCAGCTTACTTTACACTCAGTTCTACATAAATGCTTTGGCATCCCATTGGTGAGTATACCTCCTCTCCAAAGTGAAAGGTCTGGTGAGATTACCTTGTCTTATTGGGCTGGGAATCTGTAGCAACTTTGGTAATTGGTTCAAAGGAAGACCCTGTAATAATGGGAGAATGGTGATTGTAATTTCAGCCAACAAGAATACAGCTGCACACTATTTTCCAAATTCCTTTGTCTACTAGTTTGTTTGTGTCTTTCGGTTTTTCCCAGTTAGGGGTCGCCACAGCGGAACTCCGGTCCACTAATGATTGACAGTAGATTTTTACGTGCTGGCTTGCCGGGTCTAACGCACAACCTTCAATGAAGGAACACCCATTCACGCATGTCGCCACACAGAAGATGCTCTAACTGAGAATCGAACGAGCAACGTCTAACTGTGAGGCGACAACGCTACCGCAGCACCACCGTTAAGTGTGCTACACCTGCTGTTAATCACCTGCAAGGCTACGGTAATGGACTGTCACAGTGTGCCTTGAGATTCTTCTGTCATCACTGAGAACACCAACTGTCCCTGGATGACTGATCATTTTCCAGTCATTCGTACCTCTGATAATCTAAATCTGTAACACTACCTGGATTACCAACACTGCAGATGATATGCATCAACATACTTATGCTGTGCACGGTATCTGACACAGAAGGATACTTCAGCACACCTTCTCACTAGGTTTATGACTGCATGTACAAAACTCTCACTTTAGATAACGTTATACAAATAATACATTGGTTAAATAAAGTCTGTAACACTACCTGGATTACCAACACTGCAGATGATATGCGTCAACATACTTATGCTGTGCACAGTATCTGACACAGAAGGACACTTCAGCACACCTTCTCACTAGGTTTATGATTGCATGTACAAAACTCTCACTTTAGATAATGTTATACAAATAATGGTACTTCCGTATTATAGCAGCCAGATTTTTGCGATAATATGGCTTGCTTCCCGGTGTGTGACTGTAACCATAAAAGTATGCAGAATCACAAAGGGAATGTTATCTTAAAAAAACAAAAAAACAAAAAAAAACACTTTGTTGAGGTAGGAATAGTGTAGTACTTGAAAAATGACTACTTGTTTGAACCTATGCCGTTTCCCGACATCATGTCAGTCATAGTACGTATCCAAGTCCTGTTATGTGTGCACACAACACAGCAGAAGTATGTGAAATAGAGTAATTACTCTGAATCACAATCACAGCACCTCACTGAATGTAAACAGTTGTGAACAAAGTACTGTGTTTCTTTCTGGCTTGGCCAAAACTCAATCTCGAAAAGATATAAAGTGACAGCAAAGACAAGTTCTCCTTTCAAGCAATGATATTTTGTGGCTGGATGCAAAGAGCCGTGTCTGCAGCATATTCCCTTCCCCAGAACTAGCAGCCCAAAAGGGGTAAAAAGCAAATGACAGTTCACACACCATCCAAAAAGGGGGAAAAATATGTAACATCTACAGACGTGATTCATTTATTATTAAACACACATCACAGAGCATAACACTCCGGCGGCCAACACTGCTGCTTCGCAACCAACTTCCCGAGCCAGCCACTACATTTCTCCTGACATACTGCTCTGGTCCATCTCAACTCCGATTCGCAGGACAGTGCAAAAAGGCATGGAGGTTATACTGTAAACTCTCCCAAATCATGACATTAAGGACAACGACTCATTTGTCCATAATGTCATAATTGTCAGGAATTATCAGAGAATTGGAAACTGGTTGCAAGAGAATCGCAAACATCTGTTATGTATGAGCGTAATCTGACAGCATTGGCTGACAAAGAACGTTCAGTGGACAGCTTTGCCAAGAAGCGACATGCTGGCAGTAAAGAGAAGAAAGAAACAGTATGTTTTTTTAGTTTGTGTTGATAGCCCTCCAGAAAACAACCTGGTTTAGTAAAGAAAACACACTGTTTTCCATTTCAACAACATCAACGAACAGATACAGTGATCGTGAAGCAAGCCGTATTATCGCAAAAATCTGGTTGCGATAATACGCAAGTACCCAAATAATACATTGGTTAAATAAACTCAAAACAGCTCATTGTTCACAAGACAGAGTGAACTAATATCTATTTCTAAAGCTGATGAGCTTTAGAAATGGAACCAAACTACAAGATGGGAAAGGGATTACTCAATCCCTGATTTTTTTCCCTTGTCCTCCAGGTTGTGTGTATTTAGCTAAAGCAGTGACTGTACAAATGAACTCACCCCACGCAGACTGGGGATCCTTCTAATCAGCAGAGTTTATAACCTCAAAAAATAAAGTTGGCATACTATACTGTTACAGGTTATGTCTCTGCACAGTATAAATAAATCATCTCATGTGAGTGGCATAGTGATAGAGACACAGACAAGGCATACTATGCACAGTTATAGACCAAGACAAAAGGTGGTCTAAACTGTAAATTAAGGCAAAGAATCTAGTCAATAGAGAGAATGCAGTTTTAGCAAGGCATGGGAAGATGGCTACAAAAACAAAAGGTTGTTAGCATGATACCAAACTACTGCACCTCTTTGCAGCTCTCTGAATTGTCTTCAGCTCAGTGATGTGACAAAGAGGGTTGCAGTGTGTCCACTGTAACCCAGGCAGTGGATAAATGTAGCAGAAAGAGTCATGCAGTGAAATGTAGGATGGACACAATGGATGAAAAGTTAGACAAAACTGTTAGAGACATTTAGTGACCTTATGAGGACATTGGGTCTGTATGACAGCACTACTGGTATTGTACAGGATTTTCACACTGACATGAAAGGTGTGAAAGGAGTACAAAGAAATTCTAAGGATGTAATAGCCGGTGAGCATAATATAATCTGACAGTTGCAGGTGGGCATTAAAGGGTATGTGGGAATGTGATAAATTAATTACGGGATAGATCACTTCAAATGTTTGCTAATATCTCGCCATCTGAAATGGGTACACTAAACACCAGAGTGCCTTAAGGCTTCATCCTAGGACTCCTATTATTTTCCCATTTTTATTAAGAATTTCATTCAACTTACCTAACCATACAATAATCATGTATGCAGATGGTGTACTTAAAGCCCCAAAATCCCAATGAATACCAACCAATCTGTCTATTTCAGCAATGAAAGTGGTATCACTGGAAATCATACGGGCCAGTCTGACCAACTGTCCATTGACCACAGCCCTTTTTTTGGAATTGTGGATGCAAACTATCGAAATGAAGGTAAGAGTTAGAAAATGTCTTTTTGTAAAACATATTGGAACAAAAACAATTTCTAGAATAATCTTTGGTGACCATTACATCCAAATAAGCCATCGAATCATGATCGAGCGTATGGGTGAATTTTAGGAAGAATGTACTACAGTTAATATAGTCAAGAAATTCATTTAATTTAGTGGCAGAATCAGTGCAGACTATAAAAATATCATCCAGGAACTGAATGTAGAATGTCCAACATTCGGCAAAGGGACTATTGGGCACAAAATGCTTCTCCCAATATGAAATAACCAAGTTGGCAAACCTTGGAGCAGAAGAAGCCCCCATTGCTACCCCGCTTGTCTGCTTAAACAATTGACCTTCAAAATAAAGGAAATTGTTTGTCAATACCAGATCCATGAGTGTACAGGCCGCATTGACATCATTGGTCTCCAACAATCCTATGTCAAAAAGGATACTTTCCAACCAATCCAACCCTTATTTATGCGGAATGACAGAATACAAGTTTTGGGCATCCATAGTGACTAAAATACAGTCTTTCGAAAACTTAAGTTTGGCCAACCTGGACAAAAACTCCCAAGAGTTCTTACAAATATGTGAGAATTCAATGACTGACAGTTTTAATAAGCTGTCCACATATTTGGCTATATAAAACATCTTGCTTCTAACCACATACACTATGGGTCTCAGGGGTTGACTGTGGAGATCTTTGTGAATTTTGGTTATCCCAAAGATACCCGCTACTACTAGATGTTGATTATGCAAGTAGTCATGTGTATCACTGCTAATTTGCCCCTGCATAACCATGTCAAAAAGACATGTCAATTTTAGAGTAAGCTATATTTAACTAATTCTTAGAAAGTTTAACATACGTATCAGTAAAAAGCAGCTCATGCATATGATTGTTGTAATCATGAAAGTCCATTACAACTATTATCCCACCCTTGTCCGGCTTCATAATCCTAATAGTTTTGTTGCTACATAATTCTTTGAACAACATTTCTTCTTCATTGGATAAGTTGTAATTTCTGATTTTTTAGAAAATATTTCTGGATCTCCGAATCACACATTTTCTCAAAAAGGGATAACCATCTATTTAAGGGTGGGTTAAAGGAATTGGCTTTTTGAGGGGTTTACTGGGGTGTGAAAAAGTGTTCAAGGAGTCAGATTTAAACCAGAGTGCCAAATTAAGATTATGTGTAAACAATTTTAAGTTAATTGAAACTTCAGCTAAATTTGACTCCTCAGCAGGCACAAAACAACCCTTTGCTTAACACATTGGCATGTTCAGTTGTAATATTGAAGCTTGAGCAATTGTACACAGAAAAATCATTGTCCGTATTATGAATACAAACTAGTACATCACCAAAATCATTAGGGGTGACCCTATTTTCAACACCAATAGCAACACTAGAAATGGACTCAATAGTACTGAACCCCAGTAAATCAGATTCAACAACAGCCATATCAATATTGTCAAAAGTAACAGCTGAATTGTTCATGGGTTCAGAAGAGTCATGTAGCAATACATCAGTAGCTAGTTTGTCACTAAGATCCCCCATGTACAAAACATCATTCTGTAATAATTCATAATTCGTAACAGAATCATTGTCAACCATGCTAGACTTGGAGGCGTGACTACCAAAAATGCAATTGTCAGTAGTAACAACATCAATTTCACAATATAAATCTGCCTTTGAAAAAGTAGCATCATGTAAAAAATCTCCCTTTTCCAATTCACGATTCCCGTCACCCAAGGAAAAAGAAAAAAAAAGAATTAACGTGTGAGCAAGCTACCTTATCATTGAAAAAAATTGCCACTGGTAGTTGAACAAATGGAATTATCCATACTGGATGACTTGTTCCAAACATCTACAAATGCTAGATCAAACGAGGCATACAAATCACTGTCAGTCTTTGCACCATTATAAATAGGCGAAAAATGCTCAATACTATCTGAAGACTTGCTAAAAATAAAACCTTGAACCAAGGTCAAGCAATTACTGTTCTCATATGTTGAGTTACAGTCGACACCAAATTTACAACAATGACTTACATTACTGACACAACAATCACACTAATTCCCAGCAATGGTTACAGACTTACTATCAGGTTATCCTTCATAATTAAAATTGGAAATGTTCAAACTTATTTTTTCAAGCAATGTGACCCCATGCCCAATGACAAACCTTGAGCTGTTCAAATCTGTTTCATTAGTGAAAATGTCCCCATGTCCAAGAATAAACTCTTGAGCATGAGCTATACAATACATTAAAGTCATTGGAAACTTACACTGTTTCAAAACCCATTGCTCGATCGATTAAAATGGGTGAAAAGTCCTTCCTGGTTCTTACCTGACTCTTCAATAACGTTTCTTCTGTGTGGTCTTTCTTCCGTGAGAGTTTTTTTGCCACTGTTACCACTCCTAAAGCCGTTTGAATTATTAACCAAATGAATTATTAACCAAATGAGGATGACAGGCTTTTGGCCTAGCTCCCAGACGCTCAAAATTATGGATATTGACCTTGTGCCAAGACTTACTGTATTTCTTTGCAGAAAACGAACCAGATTCTTGTCCTTTTACTTTCTCCTTCTGGTATAACCTTTCCGAACATCTCAGCCGTTGTTCATTCTTTCCAACTTCCTCCTAGGGACCCACGTCATCAGATTCACGTGAATTAATGCACTTGGCCCTATCCATCATCTGATTCTATTGAAACTATTAGCTGTTCAGGTTCAGAAGCCTTAGGAGGCGGGGGGATAAGCTTGCTTTTGCAGACAATGATTTTTCTGTGTACAATTTCTCAAATTCAATATTACAACTGAGCATGCCAATGTGTTGAGCAAAGTGTTGAGTTTTGTGCCTGCTAAGGAGTCCAATTTAGCTGAAGTTTTAACTGACTTAAAATTGTTTACATGTTAACTTAATTTGGCACTCTGGTTTAAATCTGGCTACTTGAAGACTATCTCACACCCAATAAACCCCTTAAAAAAGCCAGTTCCTTTAACCTGCCCTTAAATGGATGGTTATCCCTTTTTGAGAAAATGTGTCAATCTGAGATGCGGAAAATATTTTCTAAAAAATCAGATAGAAATTAAAACTTATCCAATGAAGAAGAAATGTTGTTCAAATAATTACATAGTAACAAAACTATTAGGATTATGAAGCCGGACAAGGGTGGGGGAATAGTTGTAATGGACGTTAAGGATTACAACAATCGTATGCATGAGCTGCTTTTTACTGATACTTATGTTCAAACTTCTAAGCATGAGTAGCTTACTATAAAATTGACATTTGTTTTTATGACATGGCTATGCAGGGGCAAATTAGCAGTGATACATAAGACTACTTGCACAATCAACATCCAGTAGTAGCGGGTAACTTTGGGATACTCAAAATTCACAAAGATCTCCACAATCCACCCTGAGACCCATAGTGGATGCGGGTAGAAGCAAGACATTTTACATAGCCAAATATGTGGACAGCTTATTAAAACCATCAGTCATTGAAGTCTCACATATTTGTAAGGACTCTTTGGAATTTTTTTGTCCAGGTTGGCCATGCTTAAGTTTTCGAAAGACTGTATTTTAGTCATTATAGATGCCCAAAACTTGTACTCTGTCACTACGCATAAAGAAGGGTTGGATTGGTTGGAAAGTATCCTTTTATACATAGGATTGTTGGAGACCAATGATATCAATACAGCCTGTACACACACGGATCTGGTATTAACAAACAATTTCCTTTATTTTGAAGGTCAATTGTTTAAGCAGGCAAGCGGGGGAAGCTATGGGGGCCTCTTGTGCCCCAAGTTTTGCCACCTTGGTTATGACATATTGGGAGAAGCATTTTGTGCTCAAAAGTCCCTTTGCCGAATGTTGGACATTCTACATTCGGTTCCTGGACGATATTTTTATCATCTGGACCGATTCTGCCACTAAATTAAATGAATTTCTTCAGTATATTAACTGTAGTACATTCTTCCTAAAATTCACCCATACACTTAATCATGATTCGATGGCCTATTTGGATGTAATGGTCACCAAAGATTACGCTAGAAATTGTTTTTGTTCCAATATTTTTTTTCAAAATGACTTTTCCTGACTCTTATCTTCATTTCGATAGTTGGCATCCACAATTCCAAAAAAGGGCTGTGGTCAAGGGACAGTTGGTCAGACTGGCCCGTATGATTTCTGACGATGCCACTTTCATTGCTGAAATAGACAAATTGGTTGGTATGTTTGGTAAAAGAGGCTACCCGCACGAGTTATTGGACAGTATTCCTGATGGGTCAATTGATTGACAGTAGCTTGTCTAAAGAAATACAGCCATCAATTGCCCCCTATGAACATTCACTAATAGTCACTTTTTCTGTCATCATCTATGACATGGTGGGCACAGTGCGCAATTTTCGGCAAATGTGATGAGTATTAACGAAAGCAAAGAATTGTTTGGGAACAAGCCAAAGGTTGTGTTTAGAAAGGGTAAGTCCTTTAAGAACCTACTTGAAATGAAACGTGGTGAGAGTTGTACAAGTAGGACCAAAGGCATGCACAAATGTAACCATTGTAATTATTGTCAGCATATTCTAATATGTGATTCATTCTTTATCAGGACTAAGAAATTTTGGGTAAAAGACATTTCAGTTGTTTATCCAAGGGGGGTGTATGGAGCTCTTTGCCCATGTTGTAGGGCATTCTACATTGGAAAGAGTAGTCGTATGCTGAAAGAGAGAATTTATGAACATCTGAATAACATCAAGAAAGGGAAGAACACCAATGTTGTGTACAGGCACATTTCAACTTTTACTGACCACCACTTTAAGTTTGTGGTGTGATGGATTATACGGAATGGGATGCAAGGGGTTTTAGTACAGAAGAACATCTCAACAGAAAGGAATTTATATGGATTTTGATGTGCAATGCCCTTACCCCCCAGGGCTTAATGACTGTTGTTCCATCACCCCAATCCTAAAATTGAAAAGTCTGGAGGGGTGAGACATGGAGTTTATAATTATCAATGTTGTTTTTGCACACTGTTTCACTAGTTGGTTAGGCAACAGTTTTTTGTTCATACATAATAATAATTTTTATTTTATGTTTTAAACAAGTCATTTTTTCTGCTTTTTCAAATTTAAAATTTTAAGTTGAATTATTTGTATCGGTCGGTTTCAATCACATGACTACAGGATTTTCCTTTATAGTGTGTAGTTTATGTGATGGTAGCAGTTCTGATTCTGATGAAGTCTTGATGTACGACGAAAGCCCTTGGCTACTCTTCTTGTTCAATACATTTCTTGGTGGTTTGCTATTAGGCCATGTGGTGCCTTACTGAATTTGTGTGGTCCCTGGAACGCCACCAGATTGTTTAGTAGAGATTAGCAACGGCCATGAGTGCAAGCCTGGAGGAACAAATCAGACTGGAAAAAGTTCCATAGAAAAGTTTTCATAATTTACTTCAAGGAATATGAGCCTCAAAAAAGGCAGACAAGGCCTCTCATATTGCATGTGATACAAAATACACTAATAAAGTCTGTCAATAGCTTCATAAAAGCTGTA
Source organism: Protopterus annectens (assembly GCF_019279795.1). Classification (NCBI taxonomy): domain Eukaryota; kingdom Metazoa; phylum Chordata; order Ceratodontiformes; family Protopteridae; genus Protopterus; species Protopterus annectens. The sequence goes on from NC_056745.1 coordinate 1,179,763,291, forward strand.
AATCACTCTATAAATCACTCCATTAGATGGACCTGATGAAACCCAGACAAAAGTATTTTTTAAATATAGTTCTATAGTAGTTGCTCATGGTCTATCGTCATGCAAAAATTTGCCTTTTTTATGTTAGACAAAAATAACGCAAAAACATTTTAATTAAGAATGAGCTTCCACAGGCTGCTGATTTGGTAAACTTTAGTTCTTCAGGAATATTCAAAGGGACTAACCTTTAAGCATTGAGATTCGTCTCTTGTTTTCTAGCTCCCAGATTTTCTTCCAATCAGCTCCCTGGACTCTTCCACCATTGTTTGTAACTGCCTTTAAATAACTGACCTGTTAAATACTAGAAAAAGAACACTCGTTCATTTGCCTACTTAACTGAATAAACTACTTGAAAGTTCAACAAGGTGTCTTTATTCCTCACACAGGGAAAGTATCAGAGAGAGAGAGAGAGAGAGTCTCCTAGATCTGCTAGCTAAAGTGATTTCATCTGGACTAATCCTTTATACTCTGTTTCTTGTTATATTTAGGATGTCCAGAGATTTAAATTCAATGTGCTGTCTTATCATATCTTTCAAATCCATTATATGTAAGTAGCTGTACAGAAAGTTAGAATGGTTTCCAAAGCAGATGCAACATATATATACACACACACACACACACACACACTGGAAGATACAGATACGTAGATACAAAAACACATATGTGCACTTGTGCATCTAAACATTACTTTTAATCTAAGACTGTTTAATCAAAGTACCTAAAAAGTGAATCTAAAACACATTTCATTTAAAATTTCAAATACAGCAAATACTCCTCCAAATGTTTTTTGCAGTGGGAAAAGCCTTCCTGTACCCCCTTACTTAAATGTACTAAGCTGGAGGGACAGGTATATAACTGTGTTTTAAATACTGTAGAAAACATAGGAGGCCTACACTTCCCAATCAGACTTCAAAATCTTAATGACAGCCATTTTTTCTCTAATCACCAACTGGCAAGAGTAAAAGTTTCTGCAGTCAATCTGCACGCATCTGTAACAGAAAGACAACTCAAAAATGGGGGGGGGGGTCCAGAAATAAAATGCATACCATAGATGTCAAACAAAGCACTCCTTTAGAAAGTTGATAAAACATGATAAAAGCTCAGTTTTGTAACATTAAAAATGGTCACAGTAATGCCAAAATTTAAAGTTTTGATCTTCTATTTTTAACATTCTATCTATGGACCACCACCAACTGAACGTTATCAAATTTGTGCAACTTGCTTCTAAAACACAATAAGCAAAACTAACCAGAAAATTACATAAATGAAACTGAGTTGCAATATACTACAGTGAAAACTGTAGGTTCTCTGAAAACAAAATTCACGCCAAAAGTCTACAAAGTTAAAAAAATAACAAACAGCTATCAAACAGTTAAAATGGTTAGCACACTTTTTAAAGCATTATTTTCAGAAAATGTACATACTTCTGTTAAAACGTACCATTCTGAACTTCAGCTGTCAACATATGGACCAATTATCACATGATTTATGACTCTATTCATGTAACTCAGATACAAACCACTATTTTCAAAAATGACTCTGAAACAAAATTTACAAACTGAACTGCAAATCATCATCCAAGAGATTGCCAGAAAGCCCAAAAAATTACCACTCTGAGAATTTCATTCCAATTCTCTACATGATTAAGAAGTTCGACCCTTGAACAGCAATCATTACAAAACTACCCATAACTCTGTCAAAATGTAACATTTTGAGCTCAGATCTTCAACATACCATGTATGAATGACCACTAAATGAACTGTGATAATGAAAATATTCAACTCAGATTCAAAGAGATATTTAAGCTAACAAATGCAAGACAACATTTACAAAAGGAACTGAAAAAGAGCACAGACAGAAGGTTATAGGGTGGAAGGGTTAGCATAAAGGTTAAAGTCTTTTCCACAGGAATACAAGGTACAGCTTCTCATCCTAACCTCTGGTTATTGGCTAGGCTTGTAATAGTCCACAGACTGACAGTCTAGTATTAACCTATGAATCTTTTCAAGAAATGCATAACGGTACCAGTTGGAAACTCAACCACCCCTGTTAACTATCATATTGACAAAACACGCCTAAGAGTCAACCTAGTGGTCAGGGACTTGGGGACACATACAGACAATAATCTAGCCTTTGACCATCATGTGTCTGCGGTACTGAGGAAATCATTCTACGTTGTGCAACATATAAACAAAGATATAGCATTTAGGTCCAAAGAGGTCATTGTTCAACTGTATCAGCATTCATCAGACCTATCATTGAGTACAAAGCCCTATTTGGTATGTACCTAATCAGGCACATCCAACAAATGGAACATCTATAGAGGTTCCTCACTAAAACAATACAGGGCATAAGTAACATGTCCTATGTAGACAGCTTCGAAGCCCTATCCCTGTACTCTGTTTCCTACAGGCTGCTGAGGGGAAATTTATACCCGACATACAACACATTGTCAGACCCCATCCCTGATGGACCTCCTGCATACCAACAAAACAAACAGCACCAGAATTACCCATTCTAAAGTCTTAAACCTTGCCTGTGATATAAATAGGACATGCTAGAGGGATAGGTATGTATCCCAGAGATTATCCGTTCCCTGGAACAGGGTCCCCATCCATGTAAAGCAGAGCTCCTCCCTAACCCAATTCAAGTGTAACTTGGACAGTTGGATAGAGAACAGGAAATTCATCCTTGGCTTGGCAGCTATGTTTCTAATGGACACATACAGCCTGTAAATGGTTAATCTCCCAGGCCCCTGCTTGTAAATGTTTCTGCTTACACTTATCAAGGGTACCGGAGCTTGTCAGAGATTTGGGATGCATGGCTAGGCTTAAAAAGGCCTTTGTTGTCATTAGCCTTGTACAAACCTATGAACCTATACTCCAGCATGGTTAGTTAAAATGGGAGGAGGATCTACTTCAACTGCAATACACTGCAAAACAATTCATTATCTTATATAATTTAAACATTCAAACTAAAAAATATACACATGCTTATTGCATAAGTGAAACAGGGAGGCATATGGGGATTTGCATGGTTCATCTATTACCAGACAAACAATCTTATATAGTTATTTGGTTAAAATGTCAAAGCATGTGTTAGAATATGAGGAGAATGATTCATTTACAAAAGTGCAGTGGTGTGCGTGTTGGGAGGTTGGTCAGGGTGTTAGCAACATGCACTACAAATGTTGTGCATTTGCTTGTAAACCATTTTCTTTTTAAGCACATTATACTCTGGAGGACTTTCACAACATGTTTATGATGTGAATGGTTTTTGATGAGTAGATGAAACTTTACAATGCTAATTTCTGAATGCATTATGCATAAGCAGATGTGGGTGATAATGGAGAACCCTGCAATGAGCATAACTTGAGTCTATGATTATGAAAGCAAGTTATGCTTAGTCTAGTGTTCTCCATTACTGGCGTGTTCTTTACAGCAGATCCAGTCATATTCAAAGTTATCACCTGTTTCATACTTGCTTAGTCTAGTGTTCTCCATTATTGGCGTGTTCCTTACAGCAGATCCAGTCATATTCAAAGTTATCACCTGTTTCATACTTTGAAGGTAAAACTTTGTCTAGATGGTTAAATGAGGACAGAAGCAACAGTTACCATGCAGTTAATTTCCATAATCTGTTAAAGTGGTGGATGGACAGTTTTCTACTGGCATCTGATTATCATTGTGGATAATCTGATCCAGCAATGGGTATTTTTCATCTACAATCAGAGAAAATATAAGACTGTAGAAACATAGTAAGTAAATATTTCAAAACATTCAATAGATAATGGTGTACACATAGGGCACCAAGTACGACGACAAGCAGAAAGCGAAAAACAGTGTCTTACAGGACTGTATATATTCCCACTGCAAAGGCACTAGTGATTTTCTCTTATAATGTAGACTGGCAGGTCTGAGGTCTGTTTCTACTGGACTCATTTCTACAGACCAAAGCTATACTAATGACCATGAATATGGGTTGGTTAGCAATGTGCTTCTAGATAGTCAGTTGCTGAACTGGCTGTTTTAAAGACAATAATGGAGAACACTGAACTGAAATAATGTCTTTGCAATCGTGATTTAAAATGTTATGGCAGCAGTGTGCATGAGTATAACTACGCTTCTGCCATAACACTTCAACCATCAAGCAAAGACACTATTTAAGTCTAGTGTTCTCCATTATCATCAAAGCTATGTACACATTTAACACTGGATATTTTCAAAAGCAGAAGCATCTTAAGGAAGGAGAACATATAATGTAGAATAAAGAGATGCTGTAACACAATGACTTACTACAGGGTAAGTCAAATCTGTAACAAATTAGCATGTAAAGTACAGGGAGGAGGCCGTGCAGTAACAGTAAATAACACAAGTGTTTGGAGTAATCCCTGAAAAAAAGAAAGTAAGGTAGTAGTGTTGGCATGTAAAGTATTAGTCTCACAAATAAAGCAGAAAGTACAAAAAACATTTGTAAGTAATGCAAAGAATCTAGGTGGAAGGTGGTAGCTGTTAACAGCATGGGAGGAGGTGTGGGGAAGAAGTATGACTAAGATTCTGTATACGGCATTTGACGTTACGGTCACTGTCATTGTCTTGGGGTGAGTAAATATGCAAACAGATAGGTGCTACTTCGCTGAATATGATTCTCCATCCAGGAGGAGAAGAGATATTCATCATTTGATTACTACGGCAGTAGCCTTAGCTATATGGGCTTTATTCTGCACAACATACAACTAGGCAGCTTCCAAACTTCAGGGCACTGACAGCTTAAGCAGAGCTGTAGACAATCAGCAGGCTGTACACCGACCCCTTCAGAGCTTTCTTGCCAACTGAATGAGGGAGGATAAAGTCCTGAAAGAGGATAGTGCTAGGTATATAAAACTCAATGTCCACACCCTGGCAACAAAATACAAATAATAAATGGGATGGAGGAAGGGAGCAGCTACTGCAGCAGTGGACATTTGAACATACACTGTTGTGCTAAGTCTGCACAACTGTACTATGTTCACTATTTGATCACTGCTGCAGCAGCCATAGCTATATGGGTAGAACACCATAGTTTATAAGGCTTGAGAGGAAGGATGAGGGTCTGGAAGCCCCTGGAGAATGGTCTTAGCAAAACTTGCTCTAGACCTGGAGAAAATTCCAGCTTGCAGTGCTTTGTAAAAGTATGCACAGAGTACTAAGTCGCTGCTTCTACAGTACTTCTGGAGTCCAGCCCTTTCTGAAAAGCCACTGAGGAAGCCAAGGCCCTACAGGATTTCTGCAGTGACTCTATTTAGAATTGACTTTTCATGAGAGTAACAAAAGAAATGGCACAGGTTACAAGTTACCCTTTTAGGCTGACCTTTTTTCTTAGCTTCATAAGTGATGAACAACTGATTAGAATTTCTGAAGCTTTTAGTTCTGTCAAAAAAAGTATCTGAGTTGCCTGCTGACATCCTGAGTAAGAACAGTCATCTTTCAAAAGTAAGACGAATGATCTCTCCAGAGTAAGAATCCCCCCTCCCTCATTTTTAGGTTCTGGAAAGAATACAGTGAGATGGACAGCTTGGCTCAAAGCAAGCATGGATACCACTTTAGGGAGGGAAGGTGCCTTGAAGCTTTGGAAGCTGGCCAGCTGTTATATCCTATGCAGTATATAACCCATGTATCTAAAGCTACTGCAGCAATGACCATTCAAATATCTACTGTTATAGTACGGTTATTTACACAACTGTACTTTCTCTCCAATTTGGCTTCATCAGTCAAGAAAACAGGAAGATAAATGGAATGGAATGGATCAGAGACAATTAAGAAATCACTTTTAGAAGGGAAAGTGAGCTGGTCATGAGAGAAACATCCAATCCTGGTGAAAGACCAGGCAGTTTATTTTATTTTCATTTGTTAAACACGGTATAAGACTAATATGTCTGGGCCATTTTCTTGTTCTGCCTAGGAAATAATGGAGAAAAAAATTAAAAATATAACACAAGTATAAAATACATTACAAGATACATTTAACAATAGATAAATGGCATTTTGCAGTTTAAAAAGATGATTAAGTAAGATACAACAATGTGTATACAACAGATTTCAATAAGCACAGCTGCAGTTGGTTACTATACAGTATTTACAATATGTACAGTTATAAAAGAGGATAAGGGGATACGCACACAGGTAAAAGCATGAAAGGCAGAGGAAGGGGCAGAGAAAAGAATAGTGTGGGAAGAGGTTAGTAGAGCAAAATATATTTTAGCTATCAGTGGATGTGCTATCAAGCATTTTGAAACTGTTCTAACCTTCTGCACAACTACTTTTAAAAGGCACAGTATTTTCTACTTTCCACAATGAGGACTTGACTGTTTTGAGATTCACTTTTACACCTTGTGAATGGAAGCATTTGCAGTAGGCTTGTTTGTGCGGTATTTTGAGTTGATTTCTGAATTTATTCAAGCGTTAAATTTCTTTTAGGTGTGTTGTTACTGCCTCTGAGGACACTGATGCCATTTCTGAGAAGTAATGGGCAGTGGTAGTCTGTTCTGTGGGGTGTGTAAGGAGAGGGTGGAATACGACCATAAGATATAAACTGTACTTTTTGTAAGGCATGGAATATGATCGTAAGATATAAACTGTACTTTTGTACGGCAGCTTGCAAAGAAGTTGAATGCTTCTTGGTGTGATAGCTTATGTCAGTGATCCAAGCAGTAGCATGCATCTTTATTACACTGGCAGCATTTTGCTTTTGATAGGCCTGAGCATTGGTGCTCTATCTTAGTGGTTAAGGTGCTAGGTCTACATAAGTTGTTGGATGTGGTTTTGAGACAGACTTGTTTTTTTCTTGGAGGCATCTGTTGTAGTATGAAGACAATATTCAAGCTGGACTAGTAATAGTCCTTTTCCTACAGTCATTCTGCCTTTGAAGAAAGGAAGTAAAATATTTTCCTTGTGCAGAACAGAAAAGAGTTGATTTTAGATTGTACTGTATTAATGTGTAGTTGAGGAGACTTGTTCAGCCAGATGCCTTTGTACTTGAATGATGGAGTAATTTCAGCAGCTTCACAGTTGTTGCAGAGTATCTCCCACAGTATGGGCACATGGGAAAGCATTTACCTATTATTAAAAAACATGGCTTTTGTTTCTGTGGAATTGAGGACCAGTTTGTTCTCTGTAAGAGAGTGTGAAAGCAGGTTTAGATATTTTTCTACACCTTTTTTGATGGTGACAAGGGAAGTACTGGTTTTGTAAACAGGCATGTCACCAGTACACATTAGTAAGGAGAGATGTAGTAGGGCTGACTAGTTCCCTTAACTCTGGGGCCCAAAACCTGAAGAGCAATCAAATGGAAATTATGCCCCCCTGAAAGGACTTTCCAACAAACCAACTTCAATACTGCTAAACCAGACAGACTTAAGAGATGAACAACCCCATAAATCACGAAGTTCAAATCAAATACAGGTGAAGTGTTTTTCAAAGACAGGCAGGAGTGATGAACTCCCTTTAAAGAACTATTTGAACAGTCAGTACTAGGCCAAAATTGTACTCTTCCCGGGTCATTATTGACAGATGTAGCTGTCATTCACAACCTAATAACTGAATAAATAATTTCAAAATTATAAGTGTACTCAAGATAGACTGAAATCATCTCAAAACTACAGCAGGTTCCACTTTGACAAAACAGAGACCCTCTTACATGTGGCAGAATACTGTGTGGAAGGCTTCCATGCAGCTTCAGTCACTTCTGACATTCTAAAAGGAAAGTCTACAGAGCTATCAGAAGAACTACAGCGAGACTCAGTTCATGACCTTTCCTATGGGGGTGGGGATCCCCCCTTGATTAGAAATGGGAGAGCTTCCTGCACTGATAGATACCTGCCAGTCTGTCATCATATTGTGGAGAGGATTGGTTTTGGTAGGTCTTCCCTGAATTGCAAGGAATCAGATGGTGCAGAGGAAAGGTGAAAAGAAATCCCCCCTTGGCAATGAATGGAGAATTCATCTACTGTGATTACCCTTTTGTCCTCTTGCACCAAGAAGAAGGGGAGAAAAATGCTTTCTTTCAAGTTGTGCAAAGAGGGGAGGAGTCACTACCCTTATCTGCCTTGGAGATGATCAGAGTATAGTTGTATAAGAACTTAACCATAACAGTGGACGTCTTACTAGATCACTGTTGCAGTATTGCTTATTAATGAGAAGTATTCTGCCGAGAATACCAGATGTCTGGCCAGTTTACAAAAAGCTTGGACTCTCTTCTTTCATACAATATTTTTGACCTTTGACCTATTCCCAAGATGTGTTGATACATAAAGGGCATATGGCCATGAAGTTCCTCAGAACGTTCTTGTCTCAGAAAATGTTTTTTGGGTTAAAAGTCTAGGGAAAAAAGTACGTGTAGACACAATGATTGTGAGGGGGAAGAAAAATAATTCTATGTCTGCCTACAAAAAATAAAAAAGGAGTTAAAGATATAAGGGGCAAGGAGGGTACATATACCTGCAACAGTGATCTATTTGAACATCTTTACAAGTGTACTATGTTCTTCATTAGATCACTGCTGATGTACTGCTTACTAATGGGAAGATTCCCAAAGATTTTATACTAATTGGGAGGATGTTTAAGGCGCAGAGCTAGAATCTTGTATCCCTTTAAGAATGGACCTGGCAAAACCAGTTCTGGCTCTAGAAAAGGCATCTATCTTGTAATATTTAGTATAGATGTAGATGAAGACGAAGTGGTTGCTTCCAGAATAGTTCTTGAATATAGATCCTTGAAAAAGGCTCCTGAAGAGGCAATTACTCTATTAGAATAAGCTTGGAATTTGTCTTTGAGGGATTTTCCATGAAAAATGCAGCAAAAGGATATAGCAACAGAAATCTACCTACAGATGGTTTCTTTTCATACAGGAATCCCATCTTTTTACATTCAAAAGAAAAACATTTGGTCAGATTTTCTGATGAGCTTTGTCTTGTCTAAATATAATCTTAGTTGCCTGCGAACATCAACTAAGTGAAGAATTCTTCCCTCATTAACTTGAGGGTTAGGAAGATGAATGGACCAGTTTAAAGACATTTCATTTACCTCCATAGGCATAAAAAATAATTTTTTAAAAAAGAAGCATGTTTAGTAAATTATCACATGACACAAGCAATCATACATTTATATAAATAAAAACAAATCTTACTGACAATTTTATTTGCAATTACAATATACATCACAAACCACACTGACATAATTTTAGTTGACATTATACATAATTTATAATCTACCCAGTCATTATCAGTCAAACATTATACAGCTCATTCAAATTATGCTTTCTTTTAAACATAGTTCTTCCTCTGCATGTATTTTTTCCATGATTCACATTTTTTTCTAAGTAATTTGCTCCTACCCTTTTCTAAATATCCAAATTCCAGTTTTCTCTCTTTTACTATATTTATTATGTCTAGTACAGTTGGTTTAGATTTTGATTTCCACTTTCGAGTAATTGCTTTTTTGGCAGCCACCATAATTAGACTCAGCAAGGCCTTACTATGTATAGGCAATTCCGATTCTGTATCATAGCTCAGAAAAAACATTTCCCTAGTTACAGCAATTTGCTCACTCAATATCTCCAACAGAGTAGTCTGTACGGAATCTTTAAAGTGTGCCATCTTACTGCACTCTCAGAAAACATATTCCCAATTACCTCTTTCTACCCCATCACACCTCCAACATTTGCGGACTACCTAAGGAAAAATTATGTGGAATCTACATGGTGTATAAAAATAAATGTGTAAGCACTTCCAAGCAAAGATCCTAAATCTTCTAGATTTTGTTGCATATTTGGGAGACATACATATATTCCCCCATTATTTCTTTGTGAATTGCTTATCCAATCTCTCTTCCCAATATTTTCTAACCTCCACTGATTGATTCTTATAGTTATCATGCAATATTTTGTATACTCTGCTAATTAATCCTTTTTTAACAGCAGCTTCTGTTCTAGATTCTACTAAAACTCTACCAGTACTGGTCTTTTGCTTAGGAAGTCCTATTTCTTTCTCTTTGCCTATACTTTGATATCAATCCTTGACAGGGAAGGCAATCTCTAGCCTGCAGTCTAAATAAATTCTTGGCCTCCTCCCAGTCTATTACTACTCTCTCTCTAATTATTTGCTCCCAATACCTTGGTTCTTTTGCCACTTTTCTTCAATAATTTCCAGCTCCCTCTTGACTATTGCCTGTATTCCTAATTGCAGTCATCCCTATTGGCAGAATCTCCTTTCTCATGTTAGCTTAGTTCTTAGAATACCTTCTGCTACCTTAGGAATATAATATTCGGTATGGTTATTGTTATTCTCCTTAAGGCTTTAAAACCAAAATCCCAAGTCCCTCCTTGTTTCTTGAGCTCCCCCCTGTTTCATCATCTTCCCTTTCCACTTTGAATTGTAGGTTTCTGCTTGTGCTATATATAGGAGCCTTATCTGTGTAGCTCTGAAATAACCCTTCAAATCAGGTAATCCCAAACTGCGTTGTTCTACTGGAAGAATCAACTTATCCCACTTGACTCTTGCTGTCTTCCCCTCCCAGATAAAATCCTTCAGCTCTTTAATTGCTGTCCACAACTACTCCGTTGGTTGATAAAAATATGCCTAACCTGTACATACAACATAAAGAACTAAAACCATTTTAACTGCTTGTATCTTGCTATCCATATAACAGAACATCCATCCAATTTCTCAGTTTTTGTATTATCTTTTGTTTAGTCTCTTCCCACATATGCTTTACTGCCACATCAGAATCCTTTTTAATCCAAATGCCAAATTACTTTATTTGATCAAGTCTCCATAAATACGAATATTGTTGAACCAATTCATGTGTGGGTACATACTTTACATCTAATGCCTTTTAGCTTCATTAATTTTGTATCCCCAAAAGATTTGAAACTGTCTCGATATGTTCCAAAACACTAAAATGTCCTCTTCTGATTTTATCAGGTATACAATACCAATTGCAAATACAGCCAGCCTTTCTGGACAACCATACAAATTATATCTTTGACTTCTGAGTCACTTTGGTTCTTTATATAATGCAAACAACAAATGGGAAACAGGACACCACTGCCTAGCTCCTCTGCTCAAACAGAAATTATCAGAGAGGAATCCACTCAATTTAATTTTCACCTTCGATCCCTCATATACCCTCCTAATCAATCTTATAGTTTTATCACTGAAATGCAAAAGCTTCCATTGCCCGGCTCACACATTCCCAACTTACTCTGTCAAATGCTTTTTCTGCTTGAAGACCCAACAAGAGTGGTATTTTCTTACATTCTGCTTCCCTCTGGATCATCATTGCTCTGTTAATGTTGTCAAATGCTTGTCTCCTCTCCACAAAACCACACTGATCCATATCTATTAATTTGGGCATTACCTCTGCCATTTGTTTAGCCATTATAGACACAAACACTTTATCATGGTTTAAGATTGAAATGGGCATGTATGAAACTAAATCTGATGGGTCTTTACCTTCTTTAGGTATTACAGCCACCACCACTTTCTTCTAGGATGTTGGTACTGCTCCTCCTCTTAAAATAATGTTAAACATAACCTTCTAGATCTTTATCAGTTTTCCCCTCCTAGCTTCCAGACTTCCATCTATTCCTGTGCATTGGTTATACATCACCATTTTTATCTCATCTCCTCCGATCCTAACTGCAAGTAAATGAAATTCATCTACCTCTAACCTTGGCATATTTAATATTTCCATAAACATTTCCATTTATACCTTTTCTTGATTTCCATATTTCTCTGATTTATACAGACTTTCAAAAAATTTCTGAAATATTCTATTATCTCTACAGGATCTCTTGCTATTCTCTGTTAGAGGCTCCCTAAGCTTGGTGACAACCCTTTCTACTTTGTATTGCCTGAGTCGTTGTGCTACAAGTTTTTGTGCTTTGCAGCTATCAAAAAACAGTTGCTTAACAATAATCTTTCTAAATTCATTCACATTATCAAGGTAATCCTTTATTTTCTGTTAGCACTCTGCAATTGCTCCTCTTCTGGTTCTGTAAGATTCCCCCTTTTCTGCAATACTTTAACATTTGTCAGTCCCTCCAAACAATTATTGTTACTTCTTAACCATATCTCTCTCTCTTTTATTCCCACCATATCTTTAAACTCCACTTTAATTTTATCTCACTTCCCAGCTATATCTTCAGAAGAAATTTCTATTTTCTCTAATACCTCCTGAATAATTTTTACTACCCATTCCTTAAATTCCTCTCTTTTCAAGAGATAGTTGGGAAAGCGCAAGGTCCTAATTTTTATTTCATTACCCTGCTTTTTTATTTTAGTTATTATTGGCACGTGACCTGAAATAGTTATTGGATGCATATCAAACCTTTCAATTAAATGCTCATGTTCCTATGAAATGTAAGTTCTGTGTACCCGAACCCAGTTTTTGTATCTTAGGGAATAAATATATAAATTCACGCTGTACTCCTACTACTGAATTCACATCTTCCATGCCAAATATTTTCATATTTTTCTTCAAAAATCCACCCTCCTTTGTTATATTTTCTCTTCTGCGCCCCCAGACACATCTTGACTGCTGCAAATCAAATTCCAGTCCCTACCTGTAAGAAATATTCCCTGCTGAAAGCCGATTATTTCTCCCCAGAAATTTCTAAAACTCCATTACAGTAGTTTTAGGTGGTATATAAATACATACCAGTGTAATCATCCTCCCTTGCCAGTTAGCCCCTTAGTACTACAAATCTACCATTATCCTCCTCTTCTATCACTACTGGAGCTTCTCTTGCAATTAATACAAGTACTCCTCTTTTCTTTTGTCCCAGGTATTTCGCTGAATAACTGCCCTGAAAAACTTTCTTTATGAAATTCACATGTTCAGTTCTTACCAAATGACTCTCCTGTAGCACAGCTATTTGCACTCTACATCTTTAAATATAGTTCTCTACTCTTAAATCTGTGAGACCATTAACATTTAAAGATAATACAGAAAGCATCATTATGTTAAAAAGTTATTCTCACCTTTTATGTGTAACAGCTTTTTTGTTAAGTATCCAGTTTCAGATTTTGTGTTACATTCATACACCGATTGGCAGATTGATCATTTATACAATTGTTTCTTGTCATATCCATTTGAGCCTATGTCACATCTTACAAAACATTTTGTATTATTGAAAGACCTCAAACAAAAAACAAATACATCCCAATGCACCCCTAAAACCTATTAATTTAATACTAACCCACAAAACTATGTCTATCTTTAAATATTGAAGTTTTACCCTCCTAACAGGAACAACTGTCTCAAACTGACACCCATACTCATAGAGTTGGGCTAACCTAAAAGGAAGGTTATGCATGCTAAGATGCAAGTTTGACAAAGTGAAAAAAGTCCTATATTTCCAGGTTTTCTTGTTCTGTCATGTTTCACAAATTAATGCTTTGCAAACCCACATTTACTTATCAGTTTCAAGAGTTGCTGGTTTTATTAAAAAAACAAACAAACAGGAAAGGTCCCTGATGGGGTTACTTTTCTGTCCATAATGCAAGAAAACTTGCACAGGCTGTATGGCTAAAAGACTATAGTGAGAAACTATAATTTTTCGCAGACTGGCGGCAAGGAAATTCTGAGGAACTTTACAATCATATACCCCTTATGTATCAACATGTAGACTCATGCACAGTACGTAGGTCAGCTGTACTGTGTATAAGGAAGGAGCCTGTGCTTTTGTAAACAGGCTGGACATATGGTATCCTTGACAAGATACCTTCCATTGGTAAACAATACTGCAACAGTGATTTAATGAAGGACATCTCTGACTCCTCACTCTTCAGAAGATGAAATGGAGGGAAGCATGCATCCTTCACCAACTCCAGTAGCAACTACCTTGTGCAGAGTCAAAACTGGATGTCAGGTGACAAATGACTGTGATTCAACACCCACAAGCATGTCTGATAGGGGAAAACTGTGGACAAGACAAGCAGGCACCCAGGTCAGTGTGGCATCAGATCAATTCCACCTTCTCCTATAGTTTAACTCAACTCTTAGGCTGCTTTTCTCATTATAATTTGGCTCCAGTATTGTGTAGGTACCAGAGACCTATTTTTATTTTATAAAAAATTCATTTCCTTGCCTTGGAATCAAAGGAAGGGAAAGACCACCCACTTTTTTAAGCTTAACTTCTCACATAATTTGCGGAGGGATTAATCTATGCCTGCATGATATACAACCAAAAAACACAGAAATTTGTTGTCAGGTACTGCTGACAATCTTTTACAGGTAATTAGTCCTGCTGACGTCAGCAGCACAGTAGATAATGTAAAAAAAAATGAGAGGAGTGAAATTGTTTTCCTTTGTCTTACTGCAGAGAGGAAGAGAACTTACACTGAGTCACAGCTGCTTCCAATGCACCCATGCCTTTCATAGCAAAACAAAGCAATTATATTAATCCATAGTTTAAAGGCAGTTGTCACCTCTTTTGACAAAATTACATAAGCAGCATCATGGTACTGAAATGATAAGCTTTAAACTTTAAATGTTTGTTGTTTATACTACTTTACATTTTAAGATGAAAGTAAAATGATAAGCTTTAAACTTTAAATGTTTGTTGTTTATACTACTTTACATTTTAAGATGAAAGTATCAAAGATGTCGGTGACATTTTCTTGTAATTCTTGCAAAACAGCAGCGCACTTACCATTTTCATGCCCTCCTACAATAGGGCAGAAATGCCCCAAATCAGGATTTCTCTGCAGGAAGTCAGACAAGTGTCAAGCATATCAACTATGTGCAGGAGGATGCATATCAGGTACACAGAACCTTGGGAAGAGATTTCCCCTGACTTTGAGTCAGTCCTTACACACGTTGAGTGCATGAGTATTTTCTAGTCAGCAAAGGAAATGAAACAATAGATGGCAACCACAACACAGAGCTGAATTTGGATAATGAGAAAGAGAAAGACTTTAAGAAAAACAAGTTTCCCTTGATATGTCAAGCCCCATTGGCAGCCATTTTGCAGAAAACATTAAAGTTCTATATGATGCAATCAGAGTAATTTTGGGGTGTTAAAATAACTCAGAAAATACAGAGTGAAAAAATAGATTTTTTTTTAATTCTAAGGTGGACTTTTCCTTTAATGGTTTGATCCTTCACCTGCAAAGCCCTGTTCCACAAGGCTCCAGAAATCTTCTGAAAGCTACGGGCCTGAACATTGAGCTTTGGTAAAGGACAATCCAGTGGACCCTCCTCTGTCTGGGCCACCGGACTTGGTCTGGAAGGAGGAGTGGAGTGGCTCTGAGTATGGCCACTGACCCACTGCTGGGTGACTTTAGGAGTTATTCTCTGGGATTAGACTACCCATAAGTGTACACTAACCCATCAATGGGGGTTAGGGGAGATGCTGACATCTCAGGAAGCTTCTCTAAACTGACATCCATGGGTCTACCTCCTTTGAGTTTCCTGCCATCAGTAGAAGTAGAACACATGCAGAAGGTCAATCCTTCACTTGATGAGGAAGAGCTCATCATATACAGGAATCAGATAACCATTAATGAAACAAGATTACCCCCAGAAAGGATTGACTGAGGCCTGCCATTCAATTATTTAGGCTTTATGGAGGTGCTAGCACAGACCTGGGCTTGTTGACAGAATCCTCTCTTCAATTTCTCTACAATGAATTTTCAAATATCTCCATCATCCTTGTAAGTAAAGTAGGCCAGGAGTTTTTCTGTCTTTCATCTGAATGTGGCTGGAATGAACTGCTAGCACCTAAAGTGCTTCAAAACTGTGATCCTCTCCCAGATTGTAGTGTTAGTGCTAGTGTGGGACTTGGCTCATTATATGTGCAAATAAAAAGGTCACCTATAAGATTTTTGTCTTAGACAATGAATCTGATACTTGACCATGACCTGAAAATCAAAATAGTAAAAACACAGAAAATATTCTGTGGAGGAATTTTAAGACACTCTATGCCATTACATTAAATGACTTTTCTACATTTGTTACTTAACATTACACTTCTCACTTTGATTGGTTATCTTTCCTTGGCTTTGTAAAGATAGAGCAGTATTCAAAGTACCAGCCTATGCTCCACAACAAGGTTGTGATAAAAAATAAAAGACTGCATTCAGGCAGCAGATGTAGGACTTACTAGACAAAGAAAGACTACACAAGTTGGCATTGTTACTGAGGACCTGCATGCACACACTGGGTCAGACAAAACAGGCTATGAGGACTTCTGGGTCTACAAGGGTAGGGTAACAGGAATAAAGGAGGAAAGGTCATTCTAGACTTTTCTATGGCAAATAGCTTGATGATGACCAACACATGGCTTAGAAAGAGAGTCACAAGATCACATACAAGAGTGGCCATCATACAACTCAAGTAGGCTCCTAGTAGGGAATAGGCAGTGGGATAGAAACACACTACAAAGTTATCTCAGTGAAACATTCAGCTCACAGCATAAATCACTGGTGACCACAATTAACTGCCAGCAATGGTCAGAGAAGGCTCTAAGGTTAGAAGAGAGTAGACTGAAGACCTGGAATTTGACTGAAGTGTAAGTAAATAAGACACGGCTCTAGCACCTTAGGGAGAAGGGAGAAGAGTTCATATGTAGAGTATAAAACAGATTGTGTGAAGACAACAGAACATATACGCTGCCAAGGCTGGCATGGAAATAGGGTATATAAGGAAGACGTTATCAAAGAAAACAAGGATTGCCGAAAAAAAATTAGGAGATTGAGAAAAATGGATCAGGAGGAATAATGGTTGCCTAACAAAGAGGCTAAAACAGAAGCAGCAATAGCAAAAAAAAAAAAAAAAAAAAAAACCCACAAAGCATCAAAGGCACTCTAACAGCTTTTGTAAAGTGACTCAGCAAACGGCACAAAGAAATTCTATCAAGTTGCACAGCAAAGGCAGAAAGATGAAGCAGATAGTTATTAGACACCATTCATACAGGGTGCCAGAACAATCTACTCGCCAGATCACAAGATATAAAAAGCAGATGGAAGAACTACTTCCAGCAGCTTCTGAATGAAGAAAACCTACAGAAGCTACACTGCCTAGACATAGCCTACAATGAAAAAAGAACAAGAGGCCACTTTAAAAGAAGTAAGAACAGCAGCAAGGAAAATGAAGTCAGGAAGACATCAGGCTCAGATGATGTCACAGCAGTTATGATCTAGATGTTGGATGATTTAAGCAAGAAATGACTCCAGAGGGTACTCACATCAGTATGGAGAGAAAGGAGTATCCCAGATGACTGCAAATAAGCATTCTAGTGCCAATGTACAAGAACAAATGGGACAATACCAACTGTGGGGAGTGCAGAGGTATGAAACTTCTGTCACACTGCATGAAATTGCTAGACAGAGTGATTGATAAATGAATACACAGAATTACACAGAGAAAGATGGGAGTTGAGCAGTTCTTATTCAGATCAGGATGCAGCACAACTGATCGAAGAAGCCAGAGATGAGGAAAGAGTCCAACTGGACATTCCTAGACTTGGAGAAAGCATATGACAAGGTCCTAAGAAATCTGATTTGGGCAGTCCTGTGATGGTTAAAAGTCCTGGAAATGCTGGGAGAATTAGTGCAGGCTGTGTACAAGGTCCCAGTGACACAATGTTCCGACTCAAGAAAGGGGATCTCACTGGGGGCGGATGTGCATCAGGGTTCAGCTCTGAGTCCACTGCTATTCATACTGGTGATGGACTACATTAACAAATAGGTCGGGGGGGACAGATCAACAAACCTGCTACATGCAGATGATGTGGCATTAGAGGCAGACACTGAACAAGAGCTGCTGCAAATGGCAGGGGAGTGGTAAGCAAAACTGAAAGTATATGGGATAAAATTGAGTACAGACAAGAAAGACGTCATGGTAGCAAAAAGGGAACTCAAAGGAAGCTAGGAAAATGTTCCAACAGCTTCAGGTATAGGCGAAGCTGAGGAGAAGGAAGTAGGAATGAGGTTAAGGCTAGACCCAGATGAGCATCAGTCACCTGGCACAGAGCGTCAAGGTACTGTATGACAGAAAAATGCCATAATGCGGAAAAGTAAGGTGTACAAAACAGTGGTGCAACCAGTTTTACTGTATGGTACAGAAAATTGGGCAGTGAAGGCAGAGCAAATGAGGAAGCTAGAGGTGAAGGAGATGAAGTGCCTGCAGAGGGTGGCAGGATGCACACTGTGGGACAGACAAAGAAATGATTCATCAGAGTAGAAGCCAAAGTAGCTCCAATTGCAGAGAAGATTAAAGAGAACAGATTACTGTGCTTTGGGTACATGTGCAGGAATGCAGAAGATGATCTGGTGAAGACGGCTTTAGAGAGAGACAGTAAGAAGGCAAGAAGAAACAAAGGCATCCAACAAAGAGACAGATGGATGGTGTGAGAGAAGACCCGTGACAGTCAGACATGACCCATCAAAGGCAGAAGAGCGACATACAAAGGAGAGCGATTGCGATAGCCAACATGAAATCTTGAACTCATGTAGAAAATAAGGAGAAAGGGAAAGTTGATGATGATTGATGATGGTGGCCAGGGAGATACTGTGCCTAGGTTAGACGTGTGATGTTAACTAATAACTGTATAAAGGTTTTTTGACATAATGGCCAAGAGTATCTTACAAATATCTATAAAATATTTTGTGTTTTACTATTTTTTTTTCAGGTTGTGGTCAAGGGCCTTGTAATAACAAACACAGGTACATTTCACTGACTAAAGTCAGGATTACTGTGCGACTGGCAGATATGGTTCCATGCCACACAGGGATGAAGTCCTAACTATGGCCCAGGTGACCTGTGCTCAAACTGGCAGAACTGGTGGTGGAGAGGATGGGAGTGAAGAGCTGATACTAGATTACCCTCCAAGGGGCAGGGAAGCAGTTTGGCTTGGTGCACTGATACCTACTGGAAGTTAAATAACTGGATTCAGGCACCTAGGAGGTGTGACACCCCCCTGTGAGACAGCTGGATGTGGACACATGGCTGGATGGCAGTTTAGCTGCACTGACAAATGTCTGTGGACTACTCCCTGTGGCCACAGGAGATCCCCTGCACCATGTCCGTAGGTGGCAGACACAAACCCTCATACTGTGATAGCCTGCACCCCTCATAAGCTGACAGATGTCACTGTCTGCAGTACAAGTGGGTGCAACTGGATGCCAGGGAGGCATAAAGGTGGTAGTGTACTGTGGGCAAAGCCTTTAAGATATGTGAAGTGGTGTGTACTAGATGCAAATACAGTCATAACTTGTAAAAATGTGCCACAGTACGTAAGAAATCCTGCACATTGCTGTAGTAACACTTATGTTGCAGGATGTGTTTTAGGAGACACTGCCTTACAACAATAGCCTTCCTACGCAGTGTCACTGGCATCCCCCTAAAAAGTGATTCCCCTTCTGTTGTCAGGTACTGTTCCTGTTGCAGAACATACAGAAGGTCAGGAAGCTGTACTGTAGGGCATACAACTAACACCTTCAGCCGACAGTGCCATTCTTCCACGTAGGTATTGGTCCATGGGGAATCCATGTCAGACACAGCACACACATTCCAGAATTTCAAAGGGTACGAAGATGGCAGTCGTGGTGCTGAAAAGCAGGATGCACATTTCCTTGGTTGGCCACACATGTAGTGATGGTCCAGAAATGTCACTATGGGCTTAGCACAGTCTAGTAGTGTAGTCACAATCTCTATAAACACTGGGACAAGATCATCTACTGGTAGAAATGCCAGTGCAATCAGGTTGTGGATGGCTATTGAGAATGCAGTGTCCGTACCATACAGGGCCATAAGATGGTGATGCTGAATTTGGCACCAAATGATCTGGGCAAAATGGAATAGGCAACCCTTGAAAATACTCTTGGGGATCACCTTATGGCTGGCATGGATCACTGCCTTCTTGAAATCAGTCATGATGTAGCATGGCTGTAGGATGCATCCAACATCTGCAGCTCTGCAGCCATACCCTTAAGCATATCCCACATATTACTGTATGCTGACTCTTGTTTTCTGTGTCATTAGACAACACACCAGGGGGACAATCCTGGTTGTGGTGGGGGTGCCAATAGATCCAGGTAATGTGTACAGTTGATGGCACACATCTGCATATGCTAGGAATGTGCAATCCCCAAGTATTATGCCCGATCTGCACAGACCTGCCAGATTTTGTGCTGTAGTGAGCAGAACAATGGAGTCCTTCCCATCCATATCAGACTTCTTGGTAGGATAAAGCTACCACTATGGAGTGGATAATGTCGGACAACAATATCTATTAAGGTTGCCGTGGTTATGGACGTAGATGCCCATGCTCCCTGTTGTATTTTGGTAATACTACGATGGAGGATGGCAGGGCAAGGCGTCTCTTGTAGCACATGGTCATCTGCCATGCCAAGGCCACTCTGCATTACCTGACTAGGCAAATCATTGCTGTTTCCTGCCCTCTGGCATACTTCTGCACGCAGCACAGCCATTTGAGCACTGGTTGCATCAGGCCCATGTTGGTGTGGCAAGGATTTCTGCAGTTCTTCCCACTCATCATGGGAAACAGTGATAGCCCGGCCTTTATTCTCTGCTCAATACATGCCCACTACCGTTTGTACAGCACCTCATGCTCTAAATATCCCTCCACTACCAGCATTGGCTTGCCACGTTGGCTGGGCACTGTCCAGTATCTGCTGCCAAGCTGACCTGGGCTGTATTCGTATACAGTACCCATCATATCAACACCATTTGTAGAGGGCCTCTCAGCATCCAGTTATCCAGTGTAGCAGGGCACAGCACCTGAAAGATGCTTAGGTATAGGCCACTATCTGCCTGTGTGAATTGTGAAGTACATCACCTTGTGGTGTAGAATTCCTAGCAAGCACTGTCTGCAACAATGGACTCCTTGTAGTAGTATGCACTCCACCTTGCTGTTACACAATGTTGTGCTAGATATGCTGTACTTCCAAATCAAACAACTCTAGGACAGACAACGATATGCAGTTCAACAGGTGTCTGACAAGCATACTTACACCACTGACACTGCATTTACTGCACAGGTCTCCTTTAGCACCCTGCTGTCTGTCTTGACCAGAGTATGGTGCCCAATCTCATTTTCAGATACTGACATTACTTAGGGATATTTCCCTGTATAGTACTCCTTCCTGCCTACATGCCTCTACATATATGTTTATCCCATCGGCAACTGCCATAGGATGGGTTTATCAACCTCCACGTTACACACATGCTGCTCCAGTGCTCTACAATGTGCTGTGGTAGGTGAGGTGAGTTTATACTCCAATGTGTGCCATATGTACTCTGCATCCCCTATGTGTCAGTTATACTTTTTACAGTGGTTGCTACTGTACTGTTCGGTAGTCTGTAATGTCCAGGGTTGTCTTCTGCCTTGTAGACAGTGTTGTGGTCTGGCATGTTAGAGGGGTCCACATTCCTCTTCACCTGGTAGCTATTATACTGTGGGGTCAAAGGGCCGACTGTTACTTATGTAGTTATATGTGTAGATATGCATTTCATCCCCTATGTCTTCTAGCACAACAGCTACAGCCCAGACACAGGGACTCTATTTGGGCATACAGACGTTGTACGGTGACAGAACAGGTTTTAAGAATTAGCATGCCATCTCTAATGTGTATGAGGTCTGAAACTTGCATGTCTGCCATTCCTTATCTGACTTCTGTTTTGTCAACCTCCGTTAGTGTGTTGGGAACTCACAACTGTATTTGTAATGGCCACATTATGTGAGGCAAAACTCTGGACATACTCTACATAGCTGTCCAGTTATGAGCTAATCTGGGGAATTGTTATATGTAGGACTGCCACACTTTGGCCATTGCTAGGATACTGGTCAGTGTGGCTGCGTGCATGTGCTTCTGGTTCTACCAGCTTCAGCTTCGTTGGATGTCATTACGTGGTGATGATGCTCTTCCCTTTATGCACCTGACCCCCAGCATCGCTTTACTATGGAGAGTGATTTGGGGATTTTTCTGCCTTGTGGGACTTGCAGGTATGCTTATTTTATTTGTTACTTGTTTTGCAACTTCCCGACGATCGCTTGTCTACAGTGACTGTTTCCACTGTCAGGAAACAGCC
The DNA here is from genome assembly GCF_019279795.1 of Protopterus annectens. NCBI lineage: Eukaryota > Metazoa > Chordata > Ceratodontiformes > Protopteridae > Protopterus > Protopterus annectens. The sequence goes on from NC_056745.1 coordinate 1,179,785,424, forward strand.
CGGTTACTTTTGTTAAGGATCGTCTCGATGTGGCGGTTTTCTGTGTTGTGTTGATTCCCACAGAGTATGTCTTTCGGCTGCACCGCTCTAGTGGCTAGCGGTGCTGCGACCTTTTGATTTTGGCGTTGTAGCTTGTCGGGAACGGTCTCGCAATCTACACTCAGAAACCCTAAATAATCACTCACAGAAGCAGCTGGGTAGGCTTGTGGTGCATGAGCAGTGCATGGCTGAATCAAGGGAGGCATGGATAGGAACATGCATGTCAATGGTAGCGAATGCAAGTCTACAAGTTGACTATTGGGAGTAAGGGGATGGGACAAAAACTCCTTAGAGGGCAGCAAATACACTGACAAGGCCCGCTAAATGGGAAAGAATGGGCAATAGACTTCTTGCCCAGTCTAGGGATGCCTGTCTCTCACTCCTAGGGAGAAATAAACAAGCTCATAAAGCTTATGAAGGTGGACCATTGGGAAAATCCTGTGGGGTGGAATAAAAATAAATAGAAGAAATTGCAGGATCAGGGGCTAGGCTCACCCTTCTCAAGTGATAGATGACCTCAATACATGTCTTGAACATAGACATTTCAAAAAAAAAACATCAAATTGGAACAGGAGAGAGGATTAACCTTTTATAAGACCTGCAAAGTAGGGTCCCCAGTCTTGGATCTTTTAATACTGTGCATGGAAAAACAGTAGAAAAGGCATACTTGCAAACCAAAGCAAAAAATGTGCAGAACTCTTTGCAGATTAACAGAACTGTAAAAGAAAATGTAAATATTGTTACATACCATAAACATCCAAGCACACTAGTGTACTGCAGGCTAAGTTACAGAAAAGCTCACCAGAAAGTCTTTTGTATGATTTATTACTGCTTCTAGTGCCATTTTGGTATTTCTTAGCTAAAGATGGAGAAGACAAAATCCCTTTGCCATTTAAAATCTTCTCTGGTGATGGCGATATGGACTTAGAAGTCGTTGATACCAAACAAGGCTTAACTAAAGTTGCAGAAGCCGGACTAGTGGATGAAGATACAGTGGAAGTTGTAGTAGTAGTAATGGTAGTGGTGGTGGAATTCATTTTAATATTGGCTTCTGACTTTACCAGATTAGGGATCTTCTCAAGGCTGACAACTGGAACAGAAACACTGGAAAGAAAGAAGTCTTGATTAGAGTGGAAATGACAAAATAACTATTTTATCTCAATACAAATTAATTCATATTTAAATTTTTGAAAAAAAAAAGGCATACTGGTTACTAAAATACTTGATTATTTCTGTTTTGTACACTTTTTTCGGTATATTTTCCTATACCCCCCCCCCCCCAAGCTACCTGCCAAGCATCGACTGGCCAACTCATTCGCCACTGGATCCATCATGTAGGCATCCCACTGGGGTTTTGTGGAAGTCCCTAACACCTCAACCTGAGCAAGGGAACATGCAACCCACACATAAAAGGGGCCACAATGCTTTCCAAAATAAATTTAAATGCTCCTATCCACCCTCTTATGAAGCCCACCACCATACAAGAGCTTGGTGAGCCAAACACACACTCCCAGGCTGCATTTGCATCTGATACCCCTCTTCCAAGGGAATATTTACCCCCCAACCCCACCAGGACAAGCACTCCCATCCTTCCCTGCCAGTTCCAGCAGTTGCCTATGTGTTAATCAAATCTGGGTCATATTAATGGCTATATTCCTCTACGTCAAAGGAGATGGATACTACGATTTTTTTTTTGGATATTTTGATAATGAGATTAACTTTAATTAACCATGAACTTGTAAATGTGTATTGTTATGCCCACAAACGTCAGCCAGAATGTTTTGCTTCCATTTGAAAATAAAGTAGAACAGTCACATAATAGCTATCATTAAGACTAGCTCCTTGAAAAAACAATTTTTATTGCTCTCACCTCTGGAAAAAGGCGATCAGTATCATGTACATGACTGCTGCTAGCCAAACGGTTGCAATCGCAACATCTACATGCATGACATAAGCACATATCTCTACACGTTATGAAACTTTCAATCAAGAACAGACTCAGAGAACCTCCAAGCAAGGGGAAATCGCTGAATGTGGCTATCAAGAGGCACATACCAAGCAAATGAGGTCAGACACAGAATGTACAGTGAAGAACTGCACACAGAATCAGCAATTACACTTACCTGAACACAGAACAGAATACAGATCACTATTGCAGGAATTCCAAATATAACACAGTAATTTCAGAAGAGTTTAGGCTGCCTGCCAGATCATTTAGCAATCAAGTATGCTAGCTGATACACAGATACAACATTTTGCCATGGCAGTTAAATGGATTGCAGCTATAAAGAGGAAGCAACCAAGTGGGCAACTTGGTTATGTTTTTTCGTGAACTAAACAGCAGTACAGGCCCATTAGCTTCAAGCAATTTTTTGGTAATTTCTGCAGGTTAAGATCCAAAAGTAGTTTAACGAAATTATCCTGCTCTGACAGAGTACTGTATTTTGGTGATAAATGGAAATTAATTTTAAAAAAGTACTACTTCGGGTGCTTTTTTTCCTCATGGTGTGTCAGGATAAGCATAACAAGTACTTTTGCAGGCATTAAATACAGCCAAAATGTTATTACCTTGTTTACGGAAAAACATGATTCTAATAACTGTGACTAGTGTGCCACATTTAACAAAAACACTATCAGAGAGACCTACGATTGTTTTACAGACTATTCCTTAACAAAGAAGGCTCCTGTGTACAATCTCTGCTCCATTTTATAATTCTACTACTGCGTCTCTTGATTCTTCTAAATTACTATAATAGAAAAATAAATTTGGAGAGCAGTGGAAGGAAAACATTTAAAATGGAAGCAGTTCTTTGAAATTACCATAAAGGAAGAACAGAACTGGGTGAAAAGAGGCCCAAGTCTGACAAGATGCACATTACTGCAGCCTAACCTTTGGCAGTCTGTGCATGAAGTAGCTCTCTCACTCCATAGGAATTCATCTGTTATAGGTTGACTACTTCCCCTACCACCCAATGCTTGTTCTGAAATGAAAATGGCAGTCAAAATGGCACATGAGAGTGAAAGAATTATGATTGCAAAAAGGACTTCTCCTACCATGGAAACCAGGGGTTTGACATCTGCGTTGGAATAAAATCTTCTACTATTCTCCTCCTGAATGTCCTTCTTTTACAGTACAGACTTCCAGGGACTGGATGCTAGGGGGCAGCTGCCAGAATATGTTTTGGTCAATTTTTACTTGGCATGGAGTCTGATAAGATGTCCAAGGTTTAGCCAACTTGGAGTGAGATCATTTCCTAGGCATCAGTGGAAGTTCCTGTATTTGTTTACATGGGTCTGTGCAGCAATATTTTAACGTGACACAGCAGGCAGCCGCGGTGGTGCAGCGGTAGCATTGTTGCCTCACAGCAAGAGGTTCTCCTGTTCGATTCTCAGCTGGAGCACCTTCTGTGTGGAGTCTACATGTCCTGCCTGTGGTCGAGTGGCATTCGAAAGACATGCGTGAATGGGAGTGCCTTCGCTGAAGGTTGGTCGTCGGGCTGGCACCTCAGCACCGTAAAAATCTACTGCCAATCATTAGCAGACCGGAGTTCCGCTGTGGCAACCCCTAACTGGGAAAAGCCGAAAAGAAGACGACGACAGCAGGCATTTCACATATTCTTTTTAGGATATTTACACAAAGCTTTCTTTGGAACTTGATTCTCACTCACACACTACAAATAAACTCAAACGATTCAACAGGGTGCAGCAGCAAGATATTTAAACCCTGTGCATAACTTTGCTGTTACAGACTTACATCCTTCTATTAGACCCAAAAAAACATGCCGTGATGTCTCTTCTTAATGATAAACAAGCATAGACTCCTTGGATGGATCTAGAAAGGGAATGTGTACTTTTGCCGCTTTAGCAATAAGGGCCAATAATGATCACTCATACGGTAAAGTACCACACTGAGATTGCTAAACAGTTGGAGGTTCTGGTAAAAGTATTTCTTAAGTGGCAAATGATAAAACTGGCACAGGCTGCAGACACAATATGGCTGAATGTTAATTAGCAGGTTTCGGATTCTGGGGTACTAGTATTACATCAGCAGTTTCAACCAAATTATTATGTACAGCTTCCAAATTAAAGACCAAATCTTTCCTATTAGATAATAGGGCTGAACTGCTATATGACCCTCTGGATAGAACCCTTTGGTATGCTCCTCTTTTGGAAAACCATTAAAACAACTGGAGAAAAAAGGCTGTAGTACGGAAATGTAAAGCAAGCATTTTATACTCTTCCATATACACCACAAATTACCATTCTTGGAGCCGCTTTAACAGAAAGCAATCAGGATAACAACAAAACGTGAAATAAAAAAAAAAAATAAAACTCTACTGCAAAAATCAACAGCAGTCACAAGAACCTTTCAGCAAGGCTACCTTCTTCTAGTGTCACGTAATGGGCCACCTGTCCTGGATCTGCAACCTATTGGAGGAAGCTATCTCCATTTGTGAAGTAGAGATATCATGACACTGCAGATAAATGGATGGCAGAAGTAGACTCCGCAGGTTACACCACAGAAATTTGCTTTCCAAGTCCATGACCAACACCAGACACCCCAAAAGGCCATAATAGGCAACTCTACCTCTGATTTAACTGTTGTTACCCTGACTAGTCTGTCAGTACTCCTTTTGGACATAGGCATGGGTTTCTACTCAAGATTTTCTCGAAGAACAGCAAAAGACTATACTAGATCTGACAACCTTCAATAGCTTCATAAGGATAAGGTTTGTCAATATTTTTTAAATAAAAACATCTTTATTGACTTATCTGTTATGAATTAGGCAAATAAGAAACATCCTTATTGACTTATCACTTATGACATAGGCAATCATGCATTTATATCAATGAAAACAAAACATACTGAACATTTTTAGTTGCAAACATTGTACATCATCTTCTATACTGTTATTTGTCCATCCAACATTCCAATTATGTCTTTCTTCCCCATTGCACTGCCAACATCTGTAGTCTACCTGAGAAATTTGGAGTCTGTTTGGCTATAAAAAATACATATGTAAACACTTCCAAGAAAAGATCCTAAACCTTCTAGACTTTATTGCATATTTGGAAGCCATACATAGATCCTCCTGCTTATCCAATCCTTCTGTCCTCCTCGGATTGATTCCTATAGTTATCATACAATATTTTATATGCCACACTAATTAGCCCTTTTTTAATACCACTTTCTGTTCTAGACTACTAAAAACTCTACGAGAGCAGGTCTTTCACTTAAGATTCCCCACTCCTTTCTCTTTGTCAATACAATGCTTACTTATCAAGATGTTGACCTCTCACATTCTTTTTTTTTTTCAATTTCAGAACTTTAACACCTAAACCAGATAGGAATAGATATGCTAATGATTCAAGCTACTGGCTGTCCCTGAAATATGCTAAAATGAATTCCATTATCCATTCAATCACTTTTCTACACACAGTAGGAAACACCACCAGCAACATATCCACAACACACATTCCCCTTTTCCTCCTGAGCTCTAAGCCCATTATTAGGCAATGGTTTCCCTGAAACCAGTTGACTTGATTACCTCATTGCAGTGATCTACTTACCCATCCTTTCCAGGCACCTCATTGTCAGACCTCACTTTCTAACTTGCAATCTGCTGGGATTGATCTTGCTCATCCTCCCCTACAACAACTTAAGTTGCTGCACTAATTGTAGTACAATGTTGATACAGGGTTCATGGGCTTTCTTCCAAAATTTTATTACTCCTATTTTAGCCAAAAGCAATAGTAACCCCCCCCCCCAATAATGCTTTCTTCTCTCTACCCCTAACCATATTATCTGGTCAGCTCGACAGGAAGTGGATGCTACTAAGGGTAAACACCACATTATTACCTTCCTCATGAGAATTTCCACTTCTATTTTGTAGTCTTTAAGCTTGTCACACTCCCAGAAAATGTGTGATTGGTCTCCCACTCTTGCCCATTTGCATCTCCAGCAAAATCTATCTGCCGTAGGGTACATCTTAAACAACCTGCCAGATGTGTAGAAGTACTTGTGCAGGCACTTCCATCAACATATTCTAAACTTTCTTGTTCTTGATGCTCACTTTGGGAAAATATGTGCCTCCTCCCATTCCTCTTCCAACAATTCTACCATTAATTCCTTCACCCATACACATTTTTGCATTCCTTTGTTTGCCTATCTATCTTCTAGCAATGGCTTAAAATCTTACCAATTATCTCATCGTCACCTTGTTCTTCTCACGCTACAGAACATTAACCCACCCCAGTCTTGCTCTCCCTTGTCTCTGCAGAATCCTCTTATTCTGCACATAAATATCATACATCCCCCTGTAAAGAAGCATACTGTGACTACTTATGGTGTGTTTTCCTTTAATTTTACTCCACGTCATTTGTTTCCTCACCTCTATTAATTCATCCCAAAAATAAAAAAGAACTCTTGTATGTTGTCACCATTTCACAGTCACTTGCATTTCCAAAGGTGTGGGAGGTAATCCCAGGCCAATAGGCCAAACCTCAAAACTCCAGCCCCTACATTCATACAGCCAAAAAGTGATCCTCAACACTTCCTTTAGAGTCTCATTAATCTATCCCTCAGCTCCACCAACCAGGTGCTTATTGACTTTGCTACTTCCGTGGGATGGTCTCCTTTTCATACCAACATATCTTTCCATTAAATAATGTAACTAGAATTAATTACCCTTACAACCCCCTTCAACTGTGCTAAACAGGAGACTATCAAGTCCCCCAAATCTACTTCCAAAATCCTCTTTTCCCCATTTACCTTTTGCTTTTTTATTATTTGAAATAAACCTCATACCACTGTCCTATTAACTTATCCTCATACTTTTTCCCAGGATAATAAAAGAATGCTTGTTCTATTAGCTTGCCTCAAAACTTCTTTCCAGGATAGTAAATGAACGCTTGGGCTGTGTATAAGATCAGAGTGACAACAAAAATTTTGATTGCCAGAATTCTATGGTCTAAATACAAAAACTGCCACACATAAGCCACTGATGAGTTTGCCCTACTACCTGTCTCCAAGTTTCCTGAGAAGACTTCTCTGGCCTTTGGGAGATTCAGACATCCAGGTACTTCATCTTAGTGTGCCCCAACAAATGTGGGAAACCCCTTACTAAGTCATGCATACGTGTGTAATTAACCACCAATGCTTTCATCTTGTCTACATTAATCACATTATCTTATGTGTCAGAGGTTCCAAATAAATATCAAACAACAAGGCACCTCTGCCTAGTTTCTCTTTGCCACTTGAAAATTTAACAATCTGGTGTTGAGACTTCCAAGATGGCTGCACACTGAGTAACAGCTTAATTCTAGCTCTCCCAGTGTGAAAACAAACTCAGCAGAGAAATCCAGTGGACTTACATTTTCAGGTAAATTTCAATAACTGACTAGAAAGTACACTGCCTGGATTTCAAGAAAGAAGAAATACAGAGAACCTGAAAGAGAATCAGATACAAAAGGTGAGGAAAAACACTGACTGGGAATACTGTAGCTGTTCAGCAAAAGCATTGCAAGCTCCAGACAAATACTTTCCTCTAGGTTCCTGGAAGTCAAGACAACTGCACACAGACTTGATTAAAATAAACGAAACATTGATGAAATATATCAACTCAAATAACAAAAGGCAAGAAAAAATGGAATAATCTTTAAACAGATCTTCATATGAGGTGATAAAACTGCAAAAATCAGAGGTCGAAATGAAGAAAAGGCTGGCTGAACATGAGACTGCTCAAGAAGAGATGTTTAAAAAAAATAACATAATTAGAGGGGCAGTGCATGTAGGTCAAACCTGAGATTTTCTGCTGTACCAGAGGAGCTGGAAGGAACATGCTGTATTAATTTTATGAAAGTATAAATAAGCAACTGGACTGGTATTCCACAGCAGGAGGTGATAATTGAAAGGGCACATTGTTGTGTATGTTCCAAACCTGGTTATGAGAAAGCAACCTAAAGCTATAATAATAAACATTAATCCTACCAGCAGGAGGAGTTAATACAGACAAAACTGTGGCAGAAGGACAAAGTACTAAAAATGGGAGACAGAGCATTTCTGGAGAATGATTACTCATTGTTCACCAGGAAGAACAGGAGTACATTTATTCCACTATCCAGAGAATGTCAAGAAGCAGGCATGAGATTCAAACTGCTGTATCCAGCTATCTTCAAAATATTCCTTCCTGGAAGGACAGTATCATTTTTTGATGCAGTATATGGTAAGGAGGAAATACAAAAGTTTGTTCAACAAAAAATGAGCTGTGAAACAGGAGAAGATCCTGCTTTTTGTTCTTCTGATAATAAAGATCACACAGCGATTGTGCCAGTGAAACCTTTTCCAATGTTTCAATGGAAAATGTTTGAGAGAAGGAAAAAAAGCATGAGTTGACTAGAATAACTGACAGTATGTTGGAAATAAAGCAGATATAGGATTTGGGAGATGGAGATCAACAGGAATAAAACCAGTAAGTTGGAAATTGAGAAATGTGGGATTGCAAAGTAGTTAGATTTGTGAAACATGACAGAACAAGAAAATTTGGAAACACTGGACATGTTTGACTTTGTTAAACTTGTAGGGAACTCTAAAGCATATGCCCTACTTCATGTCATTTACATTCGGAAAAATACCTAGGAGAGGGGAAGAGGAGGGAGAAAGTTAAGTAAAACAAACATTTTTTTTCTTAAAAGCAGTATTTTTATAGTGCATGATTTTCTTTGCATGCTATAAAGTAAAGTTTTACTCAATTATTTTTGTGTGTAATGGGGACAGTAATGTAAAAAGGTGCTCCATTTTTTCTTTTCCCTTCTCTCTTTCTCCTTGTTCAGTTTTAAGAAATGGGTAAGCACAGCAATGTAAAACAAGAAAAGAAGGCTGGTCAAAAGAGCATGACAAAATAAAAAAGATGTACTTTTTCTCATTCTTGCATAGGGGAATGACTGGATTAAGGCCCTTAGTTTGATCTGGTAACAAGTTTTAAGAGAAAGTAAGTAAATGAAAAAGAACATTTAATATTATAAAGCTTTTTTTTCTAGCAAACAAATGTGTTCTTAGTGGCAATTATGTGTCTAGTCCACATGTCTCCATGGAGACAATCTAATAAAGGAAGTGGCTAGGAAATAATGTTTTCTGAAAGCATTCACGTGTTTTCTCAGCTGAGAGAGCTATAAAGATAAGACAGAACCAGAGATCACAGGCTGTACCATGCGCCTAATTATGGACAACCTTTCTTTTAGGCTAACCCAAGTCTGTGAGTGTGGCTGTCAGTTTGGGACACGTTTCTATTAGGAGGGTAAAACTTCAATATTTGAAGATGTACATAGTTTTGTGTGTTTGTATTTGAAGATGTACATAGTTTTGTGGGTTTGTATTAAGTTAATAGGTTTTGGGGGGTATTGAGGGTTTTTTTTTGTTCGAGGGCTTTCAATAAAATTAAAAGTTTTGTAAGATATGACATAGTCTTAAATGGATATGACAAGAAACAACCGTATAAAAGATCAACCTACCAGAGTACGCATGTAACACAAAAGCTGGAACTAGACACTTAAAAACAAGCTGTCACACATAAAAGGTGGGAATAATAACTTAACACAATGATGCTTTCTGTAATGTCTTTGTATGTCAATGGCCCCACAGATGCATATAAAAAAATGTAGTGAATTATATTAAAAATGTAAAGTGCAAATAGCTATGCTATAGAAGATGCACTTGGAAAGAACTGAACATGTGAATTTGATAAAGAAAGGTTTTCAGGAAGGTTATTCAGTGGAATACCTGGGACAAAGGAAAAGAGGAGTACCTACATTAACTGCAAGAGCAGCCCCAATAGTGATAGAAGAGGGAAAAAAGATAATAATTGTAGATTTGTAGTACTAAGGGGCTACTGGCAAAGGAAGAGGAATACACTGGCATGTATTTATATTCACCCAAAACTGCTATAATGGGGTTTAAGAAAATTCTACGTGAAATAATCAGCTTTCAGCAAGGATTGTGACTTATAGGTAGGGACTGGAATTTGATTTCCAGCAGTGGAGATCTGTCTTGGGGGTACAGAAGGGAAAATATAACAAAGGAGGGTAGATTTTTGAAGAAATTTATGAAAATATTGGGCTTGGAAGATATGAATTCAGTACTATGAGTTTGCAGTGAATTTACACATTATTCCCAAGATACAAAAACTGGACTACGCTAGACAAAATCTACATTTTACAGGACATGTACATTTAATTGAAAGTCTTGACACGCACACAATAACTATTCCAGATCATGCGCTACTAATAACTAAAATAAAAACAAAGGGTAATGAAATAAAAATGAGACACTGATGCTTTCCCATCTATCTTTTGAAAAGAGAGGAATTTAAGGAATGGGTGATAGAAATTATTCAGGAGCTATTAGAGAAGAAAGAAATTTCTTCTGAAAATACAGCTAGGGAGTGGGATAAAATTCAAGTGAAGTTTAAAATAGGGTGGAAATAAAAGGAAGGGAGATGGGGTTAAGATGTAGCAACAATTATTTAGAGGGACTGATAAATGTTAAAGTACTGCAGAGCAGGGGGGATTCTCACAGAACAAGAGGAGGAGAAACTGCAGAATGCTAAACAGAAAATAAAGGGATTACCTCAATAATATGCAGGAGTTTAGAAAGATTGCTGTTAAGCAACTGTTTTTTGATAATAACTCTAGAGCACAAAATCTTTTAGCAAGACTCAGGCAACAGAAACTAGAAAGGGCCATCACCAAGCTTAGGGAGCCTACAATAAGGAAGATAACAGATCCCATAGAGGTAATATAAATACTTTGAAAATTCTATGAAAGTCTGTATAAAGCAGAGAAATACGTAAATCAAGAAAAGCTACAAATGGAAATGTTTATGGAAAAATGAAATATGCCAAGGTTAGAGGTAGATTAAGAACAGGAAAGGAGGAGATGAGATAAAAATGGTGATGCATAACCAATCCACAGGAAAAGTCCCAAGGAATAGATTGTATTCCTGTTGAAGTTTGGAAGCTAGAAAGGAAAAAACTGATAAGATCTGGAAGGAAACACAGGAACAGCAAGCCAAGCTGAGTCCAAACTGCTGGTTTAATAAAATAAAATACAATGAAGCGTTTTTCGTTTGCTTACAAAGCAAACTTCATCAGATTACAACAAAATAGTACAAAAGTACATTTTGATTTTGTACTGACTCAGCTTGGCTTGCCATTCCTGTGTTTTGGTTTCAAAGTTTGTTACGTGCCGCTGGTCTTGAAAGATCTGGAAGGGTTTGTTTACCAGTATTTTAAGAGAAGGAGAAGTACCGACATCCTGGAAGAAAGCAGTGGTAGCTGTAATACCTAGACAGGGTAAAGACCCATTAGATCCATCTTCATACAGGCCTATTTCAATACTAAACCATGATTATAAAATGTTTACGTCCATCATGGCTAAAAGAATAGCAAAAGTCATGTCAAAATTCATAGATATGGACCAATGTGGTTTGTGGAGAGAAGGCAACCATTTGATAACATTAACAGAACACTGACGATCCAGAGGGAAATAGAATGTAAGAAAATACCACTGTTGCTGGTGGGTCGTAATGCAAAGAAAGCATATGACAGAGTAATATGGGACTTTATGAGCAGGGAATGGAAGCATTTGCATTCTCTGATAAAATTATAAGGTTGATTAGGAGGAATCAGAGGTGAAAATTAAAGTGGGTGGGTTCTTCTCTGATAATTTCTGCTTGAGCAGAGGAACCAGGCAGGGGTGTCTTATTTCCCTTTTTTTATTTGCATTACATTTAGAACCATTGGCAAAGAAAATAAGGGACTCAGAAATTCAAGGATATAATTTGTATGGTAGTCATGAAAAGCTGGCTCTGTTTGGAGATGATATTATTTTATACCTGATAAAACCAGAAAAAGGACATTTCAGTGTTGTGGAACATTTTAAGACAGTTTCAAATCTTTTCAGAAGACAAAATTAATAAAGCTGGCAATAGCCATAAATTATGTACCCACAAATGAATTGGTTCAGCAATATCCATATTTATGGGGACATGATAAAGTACTTAGGAGTATGGAGTAAAAATGATTCCAGTGTGGCAACTAAGGATATGTGGGAAGAGATTAAACAAAAGATAGTACAACAATCTGAGAAACTGGAAGCTCCGTTATATGGATAAGGATACTAAGACAACAGTTAAAATGTTTTTATTCCCTTTATTCTTATACACAGGTCAGGCATATTTTTATCAACCAGAGGAGTAGTTGTGGACAGCAATTAATAAAGAGCTCAAAGATTTTATCTGGGATTGGAAGATGGCAAGAGTCAAGTGGGATAAGTTGATTCTTCCAATAGAAAAAGGCAGACTGGGATTGCCGGATTTGAAGTTTTTTTTCAGAGCTACACATTTAAGGCTTCTATACACAGCACAAACAGAAAAGTACAGTTGTGTACCTACCATAGATGTAGATGTTACAGTGTATTCACTGTTGCAGTCATTACAATTGGGTTATCCTGCTGGCAGGCTACCAGCAGTCAGCCTGAATTCCAAAGTCTAGGTTTTGTCAGTTTTTCTTGCTCCAGATGTCAGGTGCCCCCAAAAGGGTAGGCTAAAAATATGTCAATAAAGCATGCATGCACCAAGTAACAATTTTTCTTCATCTACAAGCAAATACACCACATAGGTTGTACAGAATAGAGGATAAGGTCCAGCAAAGATAAGGGGGATGGTGGGTGGGTAAACTGGACTGCAACAGTGAATACACTCGAACATCTACATTTATAGTAGGTACACAACTATACTATGTTCATCATGTTTCACGGTTGCAGTTATTACAATTGGGTTGAATCCCAAAGCTAAGGTTGGGAGGCTGGAACTAAATAGAATTAGGAGCGGCTATGAGGCCCTGCAGTACTGCAGTGGCAAAGCCTGCCCTGGGTTTGGAGTAGAGTGGTAAGTGGTAGTGCTTTGTAAAAGTGTGCACTGAACTCCAGGTTGCAGCCTCTAAAATGCCTTTTGTTGGCACTACTCTGAGGAAGGCTGCTGAAGTGGCTGCTGCTCTGGTTGAATGTGGCCTAATGCCCTTAGGCACTGATTTGCCAAGTTGAGAATAGCATAAACAAATGCAGTGACCTATCCACTTTGAAATAGTCTGCTTTGAGATAGCCTTTCTTTGTAATCCTGCAGCATATGCTACCAGTAAATGCTCAGTCTTTCTGAAAGCTTTGGTTCTGTCCAAGTAGAAGAGCAGCTGTCTGTGTATCTCCAAAGAATGCAGAAGTTTCTCACCCATACTCTGTGGGTTTGGATAAAAGGTAGGCAAATGAATAGTTTGGTTGAGGGCCACACTGGACACTACCTTAGGCATAAATGTGGGGTTTGTCCTTAGAGAAACCCTATCTGGATGGAAAATGATAAAAGGTTCCACAGCCATGAGTGCCTGTACCTCTGAGACTCGTCTTGCAGAGGTTATTGCTAAGAGCAGAGCTGTTTTCAATGATAAAAATTTTATATCAACTGTAGCGGCTGGCTCAAAAGGAGGCAGAGTGAGTTTTTCCAAGACATAATTGAGGTCCCATGATGGTATTGGTGATCTCCATGGAGGCCATAAATTTTTGGCTCCTCTGAGGTACTGCCTTAATAAAGGATGAGAAAAAAATCAGTGGCTCTGTATTGTAATGAGCTGAAATGGCAGAGGCATGAATCTTAATTGATGAAAAGGAAAGGCCCTTGTCCAGCATCTCAGTTAAGTATTGCAAAATCTGAGGGATATTTGGTACAATCGTGTCAATTCCTTGTGCCTGGTTCCAAGCACAGAATCTCTTCAATTTTTCTGCATAAGATTTTCTGGTACTGGGCCTCCTGGCCTCCAAGATAACATCCATAACCACTTTAGAGAGAGGTGTGCTTTGAAAAGCTACATTATCCGCCATGCTGCCAGATTTAAGGTCCTGAGTTGGCTGTGCAGGAGCTGATTGTTTTGTTCGGTCAGTAAGTAAGGAATTTGAGGTAATGTCCATGCTGGGCATTGAGTCAAGTTCCTTAGGATTGGGTACCAGTGCTGGCGGGGCCAGTCTGGGACAATCAGTATCATTTTTGGCTTATCTTGTCAGACCTGTAGGAGTACCTTGGGGAGGAGAGGCAGAGGAGGAAAGATATAAACTGATAGGGTTTCCCAGCTGAATTATAGAGCATCTACTTTCAATGCTTGCTTGTTTTAAGTCCTTGTGCAGAATCTCTGTAGTCGGCAGTTGTGAGGGGAGGCAAATAGATCTATGTCCGTGCATCCCCAATTCCTTGTTATCATATTGACGACTTGTGGAACCAATTTCCACTCGTGGGGATCCATGAGGTTTCTGCTTAGTTCGTCTGCCAGAGTATTTATCTTTCCTGGCAGGAATTGTGCTTGCAGATGCACTTGATAAGTCAATGCTGTGTCCCACACAGTCACGGCCAGTCTGCAAAGGGGGGTAGGAATGTGTGCCTCCTTGTTTGTTTATGTACCACATGACTGTAGTATTGTCCGATCAGTAGTTGTCCTGGATGAAGTAGATCCTTGAAGGCTGTCAGGGCATTTTGAACAGCTAGCATCTCTTTTTGATTGATATGTAGATGCATTTGGATTGCGGACCATGAGCCCTGAATACATCTTCCTGCCATGTGGGCCCCCCCCAGGCATAATCTGATGCATCTGTTGTCAATGTCTGCCTGGCTGGGGGGCATGGTGAATGGCTGCCCCTTGTTGTGGTGACAGGCCTTTGCCCACCATTGAAACTCCTATTGCAGGCAGGGAATGAGTGTAATTATTGTTTCCAGGCTGTGGCAATGTTGAGTCCAAACACTTTTTAGATACCATTGTAGTTTCCTCATATGCAGTCTTGCATATGGAATTAGCAGAATACAGGATGCCATGAAGCCCAAAGCCTGCAGAATTTTTCTTGCAGTTAACTGGGTGTTTGTTGCCAACATTTTGAAATAAGTAGTCAGTTGCCTTTGTTTGTCTGGCGTAAGATAAGCCATCTGGGCAGTTGTATTTAAGCTTGCACCCAGGAATATTATCTCTTGAGAGGGTACAAGTTTTGATTTCTTTTCGTTTACTGTGTATCCTAGGCATGTTAATAATCTTTTTACAAATGCCAGATGCTGTAGTAGTATGTCCTTGTTCTCTGCTTGAATAAGGCAGTCGTCCAAGTAAGGATATATTGGTATTCCTCTCTGTCTGCAAAATGCAATTACTGGTGCCAGGCATTTTGTGAAGACCCTGGGCACAGTAGATAAGCCAATGGGCAGTGCAGAGAATTGGTAGTGCATTGAGCCAGCTATGAATCTGAGGTATCGTCTGCATGACTGTCTGATTGGGACATGCAGGTATGCCTCTTTTAGGTCTAAAGTTACAAGCCAAGCCTTCTTGCCCAGCATGGGCAGAAGATGCTGCAGAGTTAACATTTTGAATATTGGAATATCCGGGTAAGTGTTTAGAATAGATAGGTCCAGTATTGGCCTCCAGGCTTTGTCCTTTCTTGGCACCAAGAAAAGTCTTGAGTAAAATCCAAATCCCTGCTCTTGCTGTGGTACTTGCTGAATGGCCCTCATGTTCATGAGGGATGAAACTTGCTTTTGTGCCTCTGCCCATTGATTTTTTGGAAAGTCTGGCATACCGTTTGCCCTTAGCAGGGTGTGAAAATGGAACCTGTAACCTTGTGACACTATGTTCAAGACCCATTTGTCCTGGGTGATTAGGTGCCAGTTTTGAGGAAAAAGTGCTACTTTTCCCCGTAAAGGAGCTGCCATAAGATAAGTGCTTGGCGCTGGCAGGGCGAAGTCATTGGAACTGCTTTCTGTATGGCTGTGACTTGTCTTCTCCGCTTTTGGAGGAAGAAGCACCCCATTGTTTAGACCTGTATGAGCCTTGGGGCTGGGATCTGCCTCTAGGGCGTCTGTATCTGCCTCTTTGTGGTCTGACACTGGAAAGTACCAATTCTTTGTAGGCCAGTGTCTGCTAAATCTTGGAGGCTGTACCTGTAAGAAAGCCTTGACTGTCTGCATAGATTTGGCATAGATTAGTCCTCCATTTTCTTCAACACCTCTTCTGCTTTAACACCAAACAAGGTATCATGCTATAATGGAGCATCTAATCATTTTGATTTAACATGATCAGGCAGATTCTGTTCCTTTAACCAAGCATGCCTCCTAATGACAGAACAAGAATCAAAACCACATTGTAAAGTATGCTTTCCAACTTGTTCAGCTGCATGCAATAAATCCTGCATTTCTTTATTTTCTCCACATTCAGAATTTGTCAACATTTTCTGTTTAAGCAGTGACATTATGTATTGCTGATATTTAAGCGTATGAAACTGACAATTTAAACCCCTTGTAGCCAAGGTAGCAGAAGTGTAAATCTTTTTCCCCCATCTGTCCAGTGCCCTGGAATCTCTGTCAGAGGGGGTAGGGTTTTTTGCAGTGAAAGCCTTGACCCCCTTGGGACCCTGAGAGATGGTTTCTGGGTCATTAGCAGGATTTTTAAAAATAAACTTGTGGGAGTCTGGAACCGTGTAGTATCTGTCTGGCTTAACAGGAGCTGGAGGTAAGGAGTCAGACTGGACTCTGAAAATACATCATCTACAATGTCTAGCACAGGTGGGAATAGCAAGGGGCCTGTGCTGAGGCAGTAAAAGAAAGTCTTTGAGCCTTTTCTTAGATTCTGAACAATCTTGGCTCTCCCAGTGGAAATGCTCCCTCATGGTATGCAGTGTTTCCTCAAAAGAATAATCCTCAGGAGGAGAAGCTGAGGGGATAGATTCTTCAGCATCAGAATCCTCATAAGGAGGAAGAGAGTATTCCTGATCAGAAGAGGAATCAGATGAAATGGAATCCTGATCTGAAGATTCATATTCTATCTCTTGCCTAGGCGTGTCAGGAGGGGGATGAGAACCCCTGATCAAAGTAATCAGGTCTTCGGCCATTTTGAGCATCTGTTTTTTAGGCATGGAGGCCTGTCCATGGGGCTGTTGTACTTGTTTCTTTGTCTTTAAAGCTGCTTTAGTCTTTGCCTTTGAAGCTGAAGTCGTTTTAACATACAATTGTGTAGGCCTGAAAACGCCCTCAGAAGCCGATGCCTTCTCAGCGGCTCCGGACCCATCTGAGGGAATGGTTTCCGAAAGTCCAATACCTTGAGTTTCTGTAGGTCTGGTTGACTCCACGTGGGAGTCGGTATCGGCCTGCGGCTCTAAAGTAGCGGTCGTCAGGGGCTGCGAAAGTGCCTCACTGAGAACCGGCGAACCGCCGACTGGCCTAGAAGAGGCCTCACTGTTATTTTTGGACCTCGGATGCCTGTCCTTTTCTTTTTCTTTGCATTTTTTGTAAACTCCGGTAGTTGGCTGTTCCAGCTGCATTATATAATTAAATCTTCTGCCAAAATAATGAAATGCAAAATCGTACCGTACCGTAATAGTGCGTTGGTTAAATCTAGCACAAAACCGACAACTAGCAACGTCGTGGTCAGGGCCTAGGCAAGGAATACAGGAAGAATGAAAATCCTTATGAGGTATTTGCTTCCCACAAGAAATACAATTATTAACTTTTTCTGACATCGGTCTGGAGCAAGAAAAAAGTTTCCCCAACGGGGTACTTAGCTTTTAATGAAGACTTAAAAATCTCAGGAGTCGGCCGACCGGCACTTGCGACCTGCTTTTGCTTCGGGCACTGCGCGGCAAGAAAGACTGAAGAAAATGGCGTCAGCTGCATTTTTTATACCCCTGGCACACTGACGTCAGGGAGGAGGTGACAGCAACCAACGCCGGACCTAGACTTTGGAATTCAGGCCGACTGCGGGTAGCCTGCCAGCAGGATAACCCAATTGTAATGACTGCAACAGTGAAACACAAACATTCTATAATTCAAAGTGGAAAGGGATGATAATGATGAAACAGGGGGGAAGCTCAATAAACAAGGAGAGACTTGGATTTTGGATGCATATCTTTTAAGGAGTACAACAATAACCACACAGAATATTATACTCAAAGTAGCAGAAAGTATTCTAAGATGGAGAAAGGAGATGCTTCTGATAGGGATGACTGCAATTAGGGATACAGACAATAGGCAAGAGGGGGCTGGAATTTATTGGCGAAAACTGGCAAATAAACCAAAGTATTAGGAGCAAATAACTAGAGAGAGAAAGGTAAAAGAATGGGAAGACATCAAGAATTTACTTGGACTGCAGGTTGGAGATTTCCTTCCCTATCAGGGATTGATATCAGAGTATAGGTAAAGAGAAAGAAATAGGGGGTCATAAATGAAAGACCAGCATTGGTAGAGTATTTAGTTGAATCTAGAACAGAAGCTGCTGTTAAAAAAGAAATAATTAGTAGAGTGTATAAAACACTGCATGCTAACTATAAAAAAATCAATCAGAGAAGGTTAGAAAGGGTTGGGAAGAGAGACTGGATAAACAATTCACAAAGAAACCAATGAGGGGATACATGTACGTCTTCCAAATATGTAACAAAATCTAGATGATTTAGAATTTTTGCTTGGAAATGTTTACATAGGTATTTTTTGATACCCAAATTAGACTCCAGATAATTTTTCTTTAGGCAGACAACAAATGTTGGAGGTGTGATGGGGAAGAAAGAGGTTACTGGGAACATATTTTCAGGAGTCTAAATCTCAAAATGCACGCACTCGAGGCCCTTCTCAGTATGGAGAACATCGATGTCTGTGCTGTAACTGAAACCTGGTTCAAGGCTCCTGAGAGCACCCCGGCACTATTAGGTTTTACCTCATATCATGTGTTCCGGGTCCAAAACCCGGACCACAACACAAAAGGAGGGGGTGTATCCATATTCATAAAGGATACCCACACCTCCAGGTTGGTGGCAACGCATAAGCTCGGAAACCATCCAGGTGCAACTAACCATAGGCAAAACTGCTCTACAAATTGTAGCATGCTACAGGCCACCCTCTCAAACTCAGGAACCCCACACAGCCTTCCTGAAGACACTGGAGGGTATAAATGTATCTCCAAACACCATCATATTGGGTGACTTCAACTACCCGAATATAGACTGGGAATAGTAATGTTACTAAAGCCCTAACTTTCTAGCCCAACGGTTCCTGGAGTTCATAAATTCAAATGCCATGGAACAGCTAGTCACTGTTCCCACGAGAGGAGAAAATATACTAGATCTCATCATCACAAACATGGGGACAAAATGCTCCACACCGGAAGTATATCCCTCATTGGTGAGATCTGATCATAAACTAATCTCAGTGGAAATCCACATCCCGTCCCCACCCCAAACAAAAAAGACCATAGTGAAGAACTTCTCTAAAGCAAACTTCACACTACTCAAGACTGGTGTGGTATCCTTCAAGGCCCCTGAGCCAGTGGAAACCACAACCCAAGCTGCGGAAGCCCTTACAAATGCCTTCTATGAACACCTCCAGGACTGCATGGATCAGGCAATCCCAAATAAAACCAAGACTCTTTCCACAAAGGGAAAACGTCCAGTCTGGTGGACCCCAGCCATTAACAAACTTTACAATAAGAGGAGAAAGCTATTACATGATAGAACAAAATCCATAAAAGGAAGTCACCCCTGATCATTATTAGTAAAAAAATACGAGCACTCATAAAATCAACTAAGGCCAATTTTGAGAGAAAAATTGCCATGGATTCAAAGGACAATCATAAAGCCTTTTTCAGCTATGTTAGGAACCTGGGTGGAAATTCCCAGATATGCTCAGAATTAGTCCAAAATGATACAAAAATCACTGAACCCACAGACATTGCCAACATACTGGCAGACAGGTTCAGTGCAAACTTCACCCCCCTCTCCCCCCCTAAAGGAGAGATAACTATCCCAGCGGAGTGTAGCCTCCCAGACATCTCAAATGCGTAGGTGAAAGCTGCTCTCTCTAAAGCTAAAAACACAGCATCAATGGGACCGGATGGTGTCCCCGGCTGTGTGCTACATGAGCTAAATGAGGAATTAAACCCGCACATAAGGCAGCTGTTTAATCTCAGCCTTACCACAGGATACGTGCCCAAGGAGTGGCGTACGGCAACTGTGGTCCCACTCCACAAAGGCGGTGCCTCTACGGACCCTGGTAATTACCGCCCATAAGCTTAACAAGTCTAGTCTGCAAAGCTATGGAGAGGATCATAATGGAGCTCATAAACAAAGATATAGGGGACTTGAAGACATTGGACCCAACCCAGTTTGGCTTCGTCAAGGGAAGATCATGCCTTTTGAACTTGGTCGACTTCTTCAAAACAGTCACCAAGGCCATTGATGAGGGAAAGGCAGTCCATACAGCCTACCTTGACCTTGCAAAGGCTTTCGACACAATACCCCACTCGGGTATTGTAGAAAAACTTACCAGCTTAAATGTAAACCCATATGTCACAAGATGGGTTGCAAACTGGCTTAAGGACAGAATCCACAGGGTTAGAGTTGCTGGCGCTATGTCAGACTCCAAGCCGGTCACAAGTGGTGTCCCACAGGGCTCGGTCCTTGGCCCCCTATTGTTCGGCATCTACTTCTCAGAAGTACAGGCCAACATGGGAGGACTTTGGCTGACAAAGTTTGCAGACGACTGCAAACTGGGCACCATAGTGGAAAGTGCATCGGACACGGATATCCTTCAGACGGGACTCACGGAAACAGATAGCTGGTGCCAGAGCCATGGCCTGAAGTTAAACGCCAAAAAATGTATAGTCATACCCTTTGGGAAAAACAAGGTAACCCCAAGCTACCATATAGGTGGCAATCCACTAAGCACAGAAGAGGTTATCAGGGACCTGGGGACCCAGGTTGACAGTGGCCTTTCTTTTGACACTCACGTTGCTAAAGTGGTTAGAAAGACCTTCTACATTGCCCACCTGATCATGAAGGGATTCACATCCAGATCTAGTGAGGTCATTGTTCCCCTGTACTCTTCACTTATCAGACCAATGATCGAGTACAATGCCCCATTCGGGATGTATCTCGCCCGACATCTGCAGCAATTGGAGAGACCCCAAAAGTTCCTCACCAAAAGGATAAAGGGACTCTAAAATCTGTCATATGCTGCCAGATTGAAGAAACTCCAGCTCTATTCAGTCGCATACCGTCTGCTCAGAGGTGACATGTGCCTGACATACAAGGCCATGTCCAACCCGGAATTAATGGACATGCTCCACCTCAAAAAATCCAAATCCACCAAAACCACTAGAGCAAGCTACTTAAACCTTAGCACGGATATAAATAGGATGTGTTGGAGGGATAGATTTATCACTCAGAGACTCCCTATGCTGTGGAATAGAGTCCCGGTCCATGTGAGGCAGAGCACCTCGCTGGCTCTGTTCAAGAGAAATCTTGACCTGTGGATGGGAGATCGTAGGTTTACCCCGGGAATCATCTCTGTGTCACTGCTGGACAGAGGCACAACAAACTAATGGGCACAGTATTTTTTCATATAAGGGGTGGCGTAAGCCACAAAAATTTGGGCTAGGCTTATAAATGCCTTAGGGTAGATAGCCTAGTATAAACCTATGAACCTATGAGTGTAATGAGTTGGCAGACTTTAAAGATTCCCCACAAACTACTGTATCACAGATACTGGGTGAGCAAATTGGTGTATCTAGGGAAATGATTTTTCTGAGCTATGATGCATAATCAGAATTGCCTAGAAGTAGTAAGGCCTTGCTGAATCTAAGTATGGTGGCTGCCAAA
Organism: Protopterus annectens; assembly: GCF_019279795.1. Taxonomy (NCBI): domain Eukaryota; kingdom Metazoa; phylum Chordata; order Ceratodontiformes; family Protopteridae; genus Protopterus; species Protopterus annectens. The sequence continues at coordinate 1,179,807,171 of NC_056745.1, forward strand.
AAAGCAATTACTACACAAATTCCTGAATTTTTTCTTTGGTGAAAAATTAATGGACAGATGTGCGAAACCGATGTAGTGTGGACTTGTTAAAAGCTTAAGTAATGAGGACTATAAATTACCAGATGAAATGTAGTGACTTTTATTTAAATATATCAAACCAAACCCTTCTTCAGGCCATAAAATCAAATGCAAAGTACACATTTAAAAATAAGTGATTTAATTTTGTTTTCTTGTTGCGTGCAGTATGAAGTTGTGTATTTTTATTTTTTTGCTTCAGCTTTAATTTGCAATAAAAATAATCATCATACACATTTAAAAAAAATAGTGTGCTTGTGTACAGTATGCAGATTTTTTTAGTTTTCTTTCAGAATAGTCATGGTTGTCTGATATGTAGATTTTTTTTTACTTTTTTAAATAAACATAAATGTCTGCTTAATATGAGGTGTGTGTTTTTCCCTATGTCTGTGTTTTTGCAGTAATGCTTTACTTGCTTCATCATTTAAATGGTTTGTGAGATTTCAGTATTCTGTAATAAATTCACACTGTTGTACCCATAACTGCATCTCCTTCAACACCTTTGTGGTGATGTCATGGTAGGGGGCGTGGTCAGTGTCATATTGGCCAGACTCCCATGCTCCACTTTGGCCCTCTTAAAAGATGGCAACCCTAAGTGCTTAAATGCCCTACTTTACTGTAGGGACACCTAATAAACTAAAAGCAAGACCCAACCAAAACAATCTGCTACAAATGAGAAATATTTTAATATAGCTATGGCAAATATAGTTGAAAAGTAATGGAATAACAGTTGGGTGGGAAACATGAAGCATAGCTAGACTTAAAATGTCTCGTCAGGGAAAATAGCCTAGTACTCATGGATGAATCCATGGTAAATCAACAAGCAAGGGGAAACTGAACTGTAACCTCTACACAAAGAAGCTATGAGAGTGTAGACATGCCTAATGTCCAACAATTGTTTCACTGTTGCCATCCACATTCTTGGAGAGTACAATTCTTTAGTGGACAAGCTAAGTAAATGTCTGTTGCTACCACAATAGTAGTGTCTCAGAATCTTGGCAGCAAGGAATATTTTCCAAAAAAAATGGGGAAAACCATTGTGCAATCTATTTACCTCCCTGAACACCACCAAATACAGGGAATTTTTATCCATGGAAAAAGCTTAGAGGTATACTCTGACCGACAGGTGGCCACCTGATGAGACATACTTATGAAAAATCCTTAAAGAACAAAAGCTGTACACAGTGCATATTTTACAGTGTAGATGTGCAAGAACATTTGTAAAATAAAGACAACCTTTTTTAAGATGATACATAGCGGTGATCAAAGTCTACAGCACGGACTTCAAAAAAGAAAATGTACTTCCCCAGAATGTTTAGAAGACACAAGGAGTGGGCTGAAGACTTCAAAAGACCATGCTATGATCACTGCAAAGTCAGGGAATACCTGCACTGCTGAGCAACCTAAAATGAACACACTTTTTTTTACAGTAGCTTTCAATTAACATTCTCAAAATGTAATACATATTACTTACTTAGACAGTTAGTATAGCACCTACATTTCAATTTGAGGTGCCAGCTTCCCAAGCCTGAAGGCACCAGCAAATTATAATAAAGGCAATCTGGGAAGCTGCTGGGGGCTTATGGTTCGAGAGGAGCCCACAGCCACTAGCTGATATACTGCCTAAGAAAGTGTCTACCCAAAATAAAATATAACAATATAAATGTATTACTATTTTAGAGCATATTTTAGCTTTGCAACATTGGTGGCTATAGCAAACACAACAGGGAAGCTACAACCTGACAACTGATGTTATATGCTGCATGCTCACAACAACAAGAAAAATAAAAGTTAAGAGCTTTGTGTATGAATATACTCAAGAGTAACAGAGAAGACTGGCTAGGCATCTGGTTTGTAAATATGAACTGAGCCTTAGTGCTCTTCAGCGTAACTTCTAGAGCAGGGGTCAGCAGTCCCAAGAACAGTTATTTTTTATATTCCTTCAACTGATTTAGAATGAAACATTTTGGCATTTAGCTCAATGAGGGCATCCCGCAAGTGGGAAGAGGCCTTACAAAAGATAAGCTAAGGCAATGGAAACTTTTCTTTATGGATGCAGAAAAAAAAATAGTGCGGTTAAGATGTACATAGTCCTGCTAATAATTTATTTGTGACAGGCTTTTTTTCATCAACTGAACGTATGTTTCTGACAGACCATCACTAAGGAAATTAAACTTTTTTGGGAAAGTAAAAAAAGATTAAGTTGGGAAAAACGAATACTACCAAAGGATCAGGAGTTTTTGGGATGCTGGACTTGTGATCTTACATATAAGCAACACAAACAGGTGAACAGTTGTATATCTAAATGGAAAAGCCTTTTTATAAACACAGGATTACGTGGAAGTGAGCCCACAGAATGGACTTGTTGGATCTATTAACAAATGTGGGGGCAAATAGGAGCATCTGGTCATACATTCATAAAACAGTCAGGAAATTCTTTAGAAATAAATTGATGAAGAAATGGTAACAATGGCTTCTACCCACTGATGGTTCACTTACCACAGACAGACAATAGAAAAGGCAAGTATAGTGTGGATATGGAAACAAAAAGGCATCAGAGTAAAATATCAGGAGCAGTTGAAGACAGTTGAGAATTTCAAATTTGGGCCCAAAGCAAAACAGATCTATGCTTTGAGTTCAGGTGATCAGCTGGCCTATCAAGGAATATTTATAGAACTCAAAAGCAGATAAAGAACATTAGGTGAAGATACAACCCCCACCTCTAGTGCAGTTGCTTACTGAGGCCATATCAAGAGAGTAAATTAGTAAAAAGGGGGGCTATTCAGTAAAGCTGATAAAGTGCTATATGAACTAGATGACTGCATCATTCAAAAACTATAAGGGGTTGGGGTAATAGAATTAATAGACCTATTTTATTTTTTATTTATTTATTTTTACTTTTTAACCAGGAAAGTCTGACTTGGAACAAAGCCAATTTTCAGCTGTGGCCCGAGGAGAAATGCTCCAGACGCATGTCTCTGCAACATGGGAGGAAACCCACACAAATGCAGGGAGGACATGCAGACTCTGCACAGAAGAGACCCCATCTGAGAATCGAACCAGAGAGCCTCTTGCTGTGAGGCAACAATGCTACCACTGCACTGTTAATAATAATATAACAAAATAATATAATAAAAAAAATAAGAGACTGGAAAGCAGTGTGTCAGGTCCCAAAATATGCAACAGTATCAAGGAAACTCAGGTCTTCACATTTATGTTTGCATAAATATTTATATATCTTGCACACTATAAAGAAAATGCTTCTCACACAGAGGGTACATGTTAGAGATGTGGGTGCCGGAAACTGGATGCACATCATCTGGCATTGCCCAGAAACACAGATATTTTTAAGAGCCAAACGGGATGTAATCTAAGGTGCTTTTAATTATGGCTTTATTTATGTTAGGTTGGGGGAAAATCTTACTGCCCAGATACAGCCTGATCTCCTAAATCGTTACAGTTGCAAAAAAAAAAAACACTAGGAAGTAGCAAACCAAAGATAAAGCCAGACTTTATGGACTTGGCACATCTGATGAATAAAATTAAGGAACTGTAAAATTAGTCTAATATAGGAAAGAATGTGATTAATAAATGCAATAAATGGGATATGTTGAGAGGCAATGAGGATAGGTTAGTCATAAGTCAAATACTGCAGTTACAAGGAAAGGGAAATATTTTTTGTTTGCTTGTATGACTCCCTGGCTCTCACATACACAAGCTGAATACTTTATTAGTTTATCTTAGAATTTATATGCATAGTGTAGTTGAAATAAGCTGGTTATTACTGTTGTTTTAGCTTACATATATATATATATATATATATTTATTAAGAACATTGATCATATTCTCTTTATTCTGTTTAATCCTTATTTTTTATTATTCTCCAAATGTTATATCTGGTGATTTAATATAAATGATTTACAATAAAAAAAAAGTGAAAAAAAACAAAAAACTACTTTCTAGATTTTGTTCTAGGTGCTAAAACGGATGCCATTGATTTTTAGATACTGTACTGACTATGGATGTGGGACACTGGGGGCTGCCTGAGCTGGTAAAATGATGTCCAAAGGGAGACCAAATAAAAAATATATATCCTAGCTTTATGAAGTGAAATACTCCAACAGGACAAATGATCTGGCCCTCTAATTACTAATAAATTTGATTTTCAATGAAAAATTAAATATATAACTAAGTTATTTAAAGACAGAGGATATAATGTTGACTTTATAAATATTGTGACCAAAGAAATTATAGCCAAAAGAAATTATCACATTCTTCCAATTTTAAAATTGGGTTTGGGAAATACGACAGAAAATATAACTACTAAAAGACACTTAAATTTGTTGTCTTGATATGATGTGGGACTGTTACAATATTAAAAGTATTATGAAAAATTAGAATATATTAACGGGGGAATATTGATTTAATTTAAGTAGTAGGGAATTGTATCTTTTTATTACAAAAGGGGAACTAACGAAGTATTTCTTACAGAAATATAATACCAGAAGCATTGCTGGCTCAACCAATGCCCTGTGCCGTCCCAAGAACAAATGCCCCCCCACCCAGCTTTTCAAGTGAAGAACAAAATAACAAAAGACGTCTGTTCCTTCCACTGACACAATAAACGGGTAGCCAGATGCATGACATGCCCCACCCTCTCTCCTGCTCCAGCCACTCAGGTCCCATTTCTGTGTCCTGCCTCTGCCTCTCCTTACTCGCACTTTATTAGTGAAAAAAAAATGCCTTCTTTTAAACTGTAGCAAATTAATTGCTACTGTTTATACCCTACCTGTAGAGTGCTACAGTGATCAGGTTTCAGTTTGAAAAACAAATCGTATTTCTTTTGAACTTTAGCAAACTGCTTACTACAATATGGCAAGCAGTTGCTTCAGTTTAGACTACACACACAGCACTACAGTACTCAGGTTTGACCGCAAATGCAATACCAGCTGACTAAAGAGGGATCAGGATGATAGGATGGCCAGTAACGTTAATTAAGACTTTGTGCCTAGGGGAGTTGCCCCTCCCAACAATCCTAGCTGTGCTACTGGATAATACTATAGTTCAACTTCCAAAGATTGATATACTCAGTGGGCACTTACAGATGTGGGCCATCCAATTTTTGCAGGTTTATTTCAGAGGGGTATTGTATTTTATTTTTACACTTGGATAAGACTATCTACTCTGATTTACATTATGACTGCAATTCTACTGGTTTTGTTTATGTTTGCCATGCATAGCATGCAGTTGTTTTTATGTCGGGGTGAATACCCAAACATTGTCAACTAGAATCAGAGAACATCTGTATGCTACTACAAAGGTGATACAAACAATGCATTGTTTAGGCATGTACTGAAATGTAAAATAGAAGCTGACTGTTTTCATGCTGACTATAGGAAAGGGAACAATAACACCAGATTAAAGGACAGGGAAACCAAATGGCAGTTATGCTTGAATGTGGATAAATATACTGGCCTTAATGAAATTGAGTTAATGTGGTAATTTATTTTATTATTTTTTTTATATTTTAATTGGCGATTTTGCTGTCTTAGAAAGATCATGTAACTTTTGTGAATGTCTATATAAATCCCATTGTGGTTTTAATTATTTATTATGATGAAGTCCATCAGATTTATTAGGATAACAGCAAATAATAAATGTCTTTATAGTATTGCTGGCACATAGTACTTTTGCTTATTTGATGTATTTTTGGTTTGCAATGGTTTCAGGATTTTGTGTATTTCTATCAAACTTTTCTTAGACATAACAATTTCAACTTTTTTACAAATCTGAATGATACATCTAAGTGAAGTAATTACACTATTCAGGTCATTCTGATAATTTGAAACAGATTACCATAAAGAATAACAAAACTTGGACTCACATTCAAGGTTAACCTGGGTGAGCCATGAAAACTTCCATCCTTTTTTAAGGAGTCAGAGTTTCTTGACAGCCTTATGGCCTAAACACTAGCCTACAAAATGTATGAAGATAGTTATGTATTGTAATGCACAATAACTGTCTATTGCTTGTGTATTATCTTAGATACCCCATATGTCTTTTCCTTCTCCCTCCCCAGAGTGCATTTTTTATTAGCATGTTACTCTGGCAGCATGCAGTTAACAAGAATGCTTGACAAAGAACACTGCTTCAGGTTTAAAAATATTCAAACGCAAGACCTTTTTCATGAAGAGTAATGACATAGGAATATGACTAAAAAATAGGCTGCAGGAGGAATTTTGTTTCTCCCCTAGATCTCTGATTTTGTCACTTTTTCTACCTTCCAAACAAACTGACATAAGCAAGAAACATACATTCTGAAGTTCAGGAAAGTACAGTTTTGTACCTACCATAAATGTAGATGTCCGATAGATATGCAACTGCAGTCCTTACATATGGGTTGTCCTGCCTCAGGCAGCCCTCGGTCGGCCGGATTCCAAAGTCTGGGTCCGGCGTCGGCTGATGTCACCTCCTCCCCGACGTCAGAGTGGCTGGGGTATAAAAGCATCTGCCGACGCCATCTTCCTCAGTGTTTCTTGCCCCAGATGCCAGGTGCCCTCCAAGGAAGGCTAAATTTAGAACTGGATAAAAAATTCCAGACATACACAATGGCAATAAACAGATACACCATAACAGATATCCCCAGCTAAGTATAAAAGGAGGGAAATGGACCCAATACACAGAGGGGTAGGAGGGAGGGAAAACCTGACTGCAATTGCATATCTATCGGACATCTACATTTATGGTAGGTACAAAACTGTACTATGTCCTTCAAGAATGCAACTGCAGTCCTTACATATGGGTTGAATACCATAGCCAAGCTGGGGGTGGTAGGCTCTAGGATAAGGAAGGTGTAGCTAAAATGCCCTGCAGGACTGCTGAAGCAAAGCCTGCTCGAGATCTGGAATATAAAGGCAGGTTATAGTGCTTGGAAAATGTATGCACGGAGCTCCATGTAGCAGCTTCTAGAATGTCCTTTGTAGCCACCCCTCTTAAGAAGGCTGTGGAGGTGGCTGTAGCTCTGGTGGAGTGTGGCCTGATATTGGCTGGCACACCCTTCCCATGAAAAGAATAACAGAATCTGATGCAATGTCCAATCCATTTTGAAATTGTTTGTTTGGAAATTGCCTTTCCTTGCACTGCAGGAGCGTATGCTACAAAAAGTTGGTCTGACTTTCTGTTTGCCTTTGTTCTGTCCAAGTAGTAGCGTAGTTGTCTGTGTACGTCCAAAGTGTGCAGCAGCCTTTCCCCTTTATTTTGAGGATTGGGGAAGAAAGTAGGCAGGTGAACTGCTTGATTTAGAGACACCCTGGATATCACTTTTGGCATAAAAGAAGGATTGGTTCTTAAAGAAACCCTGTCCTGATGAAAAATGAGAAATGGAGGTACTGCCATGAGGGCCTGTATCTCCGAAACTCTTCTTGCTGAGGTAATTGCCAACAGGAAAACTATTTTCCAGGAAAGAAATTGCAAGTCTGAAGATGCTGCTGGTTCAAAAGGAGGAAGAGTTAATTTCTCTAACATGAAGTTGAGGTCCCATGCAGGCACTGGCGGTTTTCTGGGAGGTTTGATATTCTTTATCCCTCTTAGAAATTGTCTTAGCAAAGGATGTGAAAACACAGGTGGATCAGTGTTGTATTTTGCTGAAATTGCTGAAGCGTGTATTTTTATGGAAGAATAGGAAAGTCCATTATGTAGCATTTCTGCCAAATATTCCAGTATCTGTGGGATGCTCATAACTGATGCATCCTGTCCCTTGTTGGTATTCCAGATGTTGAATCTCTTCCATTTGGCTGAGTAAGTCTTTCTGGTGGAAGGTCTGTGTGCTTCCAATAATATCTGTTGAACTTCCTTGGAGAGAGAGATATGGGGCGAAATAAAGGAACCCTCCAAGCTGTCAGCTGCAGAGTTTGCAGGTTGGGGTGAACCGTACTGTAATTGTGCTGAGTCAAGAGTAAAGGCCATTGAGGCAGGGGCCACGGCTTGGTGCAAGTTATGCTCCTTAGTAATGGATACCAGTGCTGTCTTGGCCAATCTGGAGCTATTAAGATGCATTTGGGTTGCTCTGTTTTGATCTTCAGTAACACCTTGGTCATTAATGGTAGAGGTGGGAATGCATATATTGTTAGAGAGTTCCAGCTGAATGAGAGAGCATCTATTCTCCAGGCTTGTGGATGGTGTGTCCTCGAACAGAACCTTTTCAGCTGATGATTGAGGTGGGAAGCAAAGAGATCTATGTCCGGCCTCCCCCATGCAAGAGTTATTTGTGCAAAAATGTCTGGATGCAACATCCATTCGTATGGTCCAGGATGTTTCTGCTTAGACTGTCCGCCAGAACATTGTCCCTGCCCGGAACAAACTGGGATTGCAACTGTATGTTCAGTTTCAGGGACTTTTCCCAAAGAGTCATTGTTAGTCTGCAAAGGGGGTAAGAATGAGTACCTCCCTGTTTGTTTATGTACCACATAACAGTGGTGTTGTCTGTCTTTATTAGCAGATGACCTTGTTGAAGATATCTTCCGAAGGCCTCGATTGCATGAATTACTGCTAACATCTCTTTTTGATTGATGTGAAGATGCCCTTCCTGTGGGGTCCATTGTCCTTGAATGCATCTGCCCTCCATGTGCGCCCCCCCATCCATGGTCTGAGGCATCTGTTGTAATGGTTTGGCTTGTTTGAGGTTTGATGAAAGGCATACCTTTGTTCAACTGAAATTCCCTTTGTAGACATGGGATGAGTGGAATAATTGCTTCTAAGTTGTGGCTGTGTTGAGACCATAAACGTTTTAGGTACCACTGTAATTTTCTCATGTGTAATCTTGCCAGTGGAACCAGTAGAATGCAAGATGCCATGAAACCCAGGGCCTGCAGGATTTTCCTTGCAGTCATCTGGGTGAGCTTTGCTAGGCTTTTGAAGTAATGTGGTAATTGTTCTTGCTTCTCTTCTGTGAGGTAAGCCATTTGTGATTCTGTGCCTAGTTTGGCTCCTAGAAAAATTATTTGCTGGGATGGCAGTAGTCTTGATTTTTGTAAGTTGACTGTGTATCCCAAAGCCTGTAGTAAGTCAATGACATAATTCAAGTTTTTTGTCAAGGCTTGCTTGCTGTCCGCTTGTATGAGGCAGTCGTCCAGGTAAGGGTATATTTGTATCCCCTGGAGTCTGCAGTGTGCAATTACTGATGCCAGGCATTTCGTGAATACTCTGGGCGCAGTAGATAAGCTAAAAGGCAATGCTGAGAATTGATAATGCTCTGACCCTGCAAGAAATCTGAGGTATCTTCTGCAACTGTGTCTGATTGGGACATGCAGGTATGCCTCCTTGAGGTCCAGAGTAACCAGCCAAGACCCCTTGCCCAGCATGGGAAGGAGTTGCTGGAGCGTCAGCATTTTGAATTTTGGTACAATGAGAAAAGTGTTTAGAGCGGAAAAGTCCAGTATAGGTCTCCATTGCTTTTCTTTTCTTGGAACAAGGAACAGTCTTGAGTAAAATCCCTGGCCTTGTTCCTGAGGAGGTACCTTTTCTATTGCTTTGATTTTTATCAGCTTTGAAACTTGTACTAATGCCTCTGCCCTGTGATTTTGTGGCAGGTTGGGCATGCCTTGCCTTGTTGGTAAAGTATGGAAATGGAACCTGTAGCCTTGGTCTATTATGTCCAGAATCCATTTGTACTTTGTTAAAATGTGCCAATTTTTTGAAAATAAGGATAATTTTCCGCCTAAGGGTGCTTCTCTTTGAGTCTTGGTCGGCGGTGTGAAAGTCAAGTCATTGTGATTGTCCCTGTGGAGCAGTAGAAGTCCCTGCGCCACCTCTCTGATTAGTCGGTTGCCATTGGCGTCCCCTGTAGGAGCCTCTGTATTGCCCTCTCCCTCGGGCACGCCTGTTTTTTCCCCTTTGAAACTTGTCAGTGTCTGGAAAGGACCAATTCTTAGAAGGCCAATTCCTGCTGAACCTGGAGGAAATCTTTGACTGTTTGCACTGATTTAGCCTTTTCCTCAATTGATTTCAACACATCCTGAGCATTAGCACCAAATAGCTTGTGTTTTTCCAGAGGTGCATCTAGAAGCTTTACTTTAACATGATCTGGCAATTCCTGTTCTTTCAACCATGCATGTCTACGTATGATGGCCCCTGTCATAGCTGCCCTACATGAAGCTTCCAATGCATCATAACCACAATGAAGAAAATGATTGCTAACCTGCTGTGTATTATGAACCAAATCCTGCAAGACCTTTCTATCTAAAGGCTCAGGAGAGGCTAACTTTTTCTGCAAATCATCCATTAAGAAATCCTGATACTGAAACATATGAAAAAGGCAATTAAGGGCCCTCATGGCAAGTGTGGTTGAGGTATAAACTTTTTGCCCCACCTCTCCAGGGACCTAGCTTCCCTGTCTGAGGGCAAAGGATTTTTGGCTGTGGATGTGGCCACCCCTTTGGGCCCCTGAGAAATTGTTTCTAGA